>NC_060177.1:38993877-39110278 GCF_021184085.1 Oncorhynchus gorbuscha | reverse complement strand
TGAACATAATAAATGGCTCCCTATCCACCGGATGTGTACCAAACTCCCTAAAAGTGGCAGTAATAAAGCCTGTCTTGAAACCTTGACCCAGAAAATGTAAAAACAGCACAATACAAATATATATGAATACAAGGCTTTTACCATCGACTAGGAATGCCTTGGAGATCGCGATTGACCGGTTTGTGACTGCTGCTCTAGAAAGTTGAGTGAAGTGCAATCTCATGCTTCTCTCTGTGGGCTGATATTTCTGCACTGCTGCACAGCAGTCTCGGGCTACTGCACACGCAATTTAGAGGGAACATTGCTTGGAACTCTGAGCTCCCCTCAATGTTTTCTTATGGAGAGGTATGCTGGTCTATTTCGTCAAACATCTCACAAAGTGTATATTTTGATTTGTTCAAGTCGACACCATTTTAAAATCAGGATAATCTCTTTCTAATAACATTCGGTTGGGCAGCGTACTCTGCTGTCACCGATTGCTAGACCAGAAATAGTTGTTGCCTTTTTTTCTACTTCCTCCTTACGCAGACATAAGCACACTTGACACCATCGAGGTGTGGATGTTTACTTTCTACACTAGTTGTTATTTTTCATTTTCGTCTTAAGAACAGACTGTAGTGGTAAAATGAAAAAAAGTTTAAATGTTTGTGCCATTTAAGGGAAATGGAATTCCAAGCATCACTCCAGTCAAAAGAGGCTCAGCGAAGTTTCATTTCAACGAATTTGCTATGGCCTCACTCTAGTGTTCCAGCTCAGCCAACATTCTTTGGCAGTTTTTCAGTTTTGGGTGAATTTTGACTCATTCTCTTGTCCAGCCTACTCCTGTCCAGGTCTGCTAGCCTGGTGCTGGCTGTGTTCTCTATGTGGTCTTAAGCATTAGCATGTAGCATGCAGCCCTGGGTGTATGTGTACCATTCAGAGAGTGAATGGGCAAGACAAAATATTTAAGTGCCTTTGAAAGGGGTATGGTAGTATGTGCCAGGCACACCGGGCTGTGTCAAGAACTGCAACGCTGTTGGGGTTCACACTCAACAGTTTCCCGTGTGGATCAAGAATGGTCCACCACCCAAAGGACATCCAGCCAACTTGACAACTGTGGTAAGCATTGGAGTCAACATGGACCATACCATATGTGAATGAACTATAAGGATTGTCAAGGGAGAGTGTTAACTGTTCATTTTTGTTTGCCAAAGCAAGTGGAATAAACAATGTTAACATATGTTTGACTGTAGGCTACAAATGCAACCATTTTTTGGGGACTTTAAATGTACTGTTCGATTAATACATGGCTATTACTATGAGTACTATGTACCTCCCTTCCTTCTCTTGATAAGTAATAAGTGAATGTAATTGCTACATTTTACCTGTGATATAAAATAGGTTATAAGTTACATAGCGAAGACAAAATGAGATTTATGATATTACTGTCTTTACAAATCTATTCACTATTGGCCAAATGCAGTCACCATCCACTTCAGCTAGCATTTCCTGTTTGTAGGCCTGTTTAAAAATGTAAGGTAAAGCACATTTGATGAAGTGTAAAAAACTGGACACTGGCTGTATTGTAATGCATGTATTGTATGTACAATAAGGTATCCAATATTCTTAAATCGGACGTGGGTTTAAGTTACCATTATTAATCCTGTGTCAAGTCTCATATGGCTGAATTGTGGCGTATTTACAGAATAACCTGTGTTATACCAATTTTCATCCACTCGATGGCAGTAATGTGCTACCACTTTCAAGAGGTCTATTGTGAGAGTTTTTCTACTCAACCTTCAAGTACTGAACAGATGTCCAAATTAATGAAATTCCCTGAATGTTGCTTTATGGATGTTAGATATGACTGGTTGTGATCCAGTCACATGATATGCACATTTCAAGTGTCATACAAAGTGGGTAATGTTGAACCCCCAACTCCTGTCTGTCACTCACATCCATTAAATATCTTAAACATATAGTTGAAGGCATGGTCTGTACCTTGTGAATATTCCCTTTTGATTGCACAAATATCCCCATTTGTTGTCTCTGCTATAAAATTAAGAAGAGAGGGGAGGGGTCAGATAAGAGGCAAAGGCCTGAGGCTTACAGCCCACTACCAAATGACCAGCCAGGCTACACACCTGCAATACACTCTCCTCCCCCACTTACTTACACAAATCCAATTCAAGGAAGATCTAAGTCTATATTCACAGGGTAGCATTGCTGATCTAGGATCACTGATTAGATCCCTCTAGGTAGTCTATTATAGGACAAGTCACATGTAATAAAAAGCTTTTCTCTAAAGTGCAAAAAATGCAATAGATTTGCACAAAAAAAATCTAAAAAACTTTTGCTTTGTCATTATGGTGTAGTGTGTAGATTGAATAAATTTTAAAATAAAGGCTGTAACATAACAAAATGTGGGAAAAGTCCAGGGTCTCAAACAGACTCCAAGAATAACTCCTGCTCACTACTGCCACCCTGATGACTTTTAAAGCTACTGACTTATTTGAATAGTCCTTTCTCTTATGAATGCCAAAAATCTTGTTTATATCCGAAGCACACATTTCTTTGGTTGTGAATAACAATGACTTAAGTGTGTGTATAGGCAAGGGCATGGACAAAATACATTTTTGGAATCATTTTTGGCACTGTAGCCCAAGAACCAGATGTGAGGAGTCCCGATAATAAAATGTAATCAATTCTATATTAAAAGACAAAGTGTGTCATCGCCACGATAACTTATTACATGTGACTTTTCCTATAATGGGAAGTTGATCAGGTGTCCGGTCCTCAGTGCTGAAACAGCAGCTGCATCTGCTGACTACAGAGGGACCTGATCAGTGATCCTAGATCAGCAATGCTACCCTGAGGCACTTTGTGAATACAGACTTGGATTTACACTCTTTACACTCTGTACAAAACATTATGAATACCTTCCATGACAGACCAAACATGTGAATGCAGGCAAAAGCTATGATCCCTTATTGATGTCACTGGTTAAATCCACTTAAATCAGTGTAGATGAAGGGGAGGAGACAGGTTTAGCCTTTAGACATTTTTTATTTCATCTTTATTTTAAAACAGGGAAGACATTGAGACCTAGGTCTCTTAAAAAAATGTACCCCTTATAATAATACAGCAAATACACATTAAAATACAAAAACATAGTCATGGAAATCCCCCCCAAAATAATCCCCAATCAATAGTTAATTGCCTGAACAGCACCAGAACATCTAGAGGAAATACATTTGTAAATTTGTTCCAGCAATCTGGAAAAATTAAAAGCAGATTTACCTAGCTCGATGGAGAACCTATAAAGCTTGGGAAACTCAAGGCTTCACAGGCCTGATTGGTGTCACACTTTTGCCCCAACTAACACACCTGACTCTAATAATCAACTAATCATGACCTCAGTTTAGAATGTAAGTCGTTTCATTGGGATTGAGAAAAAGTGTGACAACTCCTTACAGAAGCCAGAAGTCTCCCATCCCTGCAATAGGAACCTCGAGTAACCAATCCCGTGAACGGGTTAGGAAACTTCAGGTGTCTAAATTTTAACATCACAATTAGATATGAGGGACGTTTATGCCCTAGCACTACACAGCTGATTCAAATAATCATCAAGCTTTGATTTGAGTGACTTTGAACTGGGTATGCTAGTAGGTGCCAGGTGCACTGCTGGGTCTGTACATGTGAATAGTCATGAATCTGAGCTTCCATTAAGCTGTGTAACAACTAGAACTAGGCCTACCATGGAAAATGTATAAAACATTGCGGAACACACTGAAAGGCACCAAATTCCTAGTAGGCCTTGTATGGTGTGAGACATCATCATTGATTATATTTCCCCGTTTGGTCACAAGAATCAAGTCAGGCGTCATTATTTGCCTAGGAAAGATTCGTAACTTTCTGTGGACTCCGCAATGAGCTGCCCTGTGTAAGAAAATCGTAGTGTATTCTTAAAATTAGCATAGAAAATATATTTGGAACTTTTAGCAACTTCTGAAAAGTGACAAACGCTCAAATGCATGCATTTTCCCTCTATACGACACAAACACGATCTTCTCTGTCACACTCAGTCACAACACACGTGCCTGGCTGCAAAAGTGCATTGTGAGTGATGTCAGTAGCAGGCGCTCAACTCGTGCACAGGCAGCAGCAGGCCAGCAGCAATTTCAGTAAATTGCTAATCATTGTTGGCGGACTGCAGCAGCAGTACGTGTTCGACGAGCCAAACCCAATGAATATAGTTGGTCACGAATGTTTGATCTTGAACAGAACAGAACTCAATCAACATGTCTCAATCAAAATTTTACAGAAAAGATTGGGAGTCTGTACCTGAACAAATGTCAAATCATATTTTTCGCCGAGATGGCCAGTCAATATGAGTAACGTTGGTGTATTCGACGTAAATGACGCAGATTTACGCAATGACATCCCAACGTCATTTAGCAACAAATCAACGTGCCTCGAGCAACTTAACATTTGTTTAGCAACACTGGTCAGAAGACTAGTAGCGCAAAGTCCAACAAATTGCAGGACAGTGTAAACATGTAGCTAACAGGCGCATAATTAGCTTCTGAAATTGCCGATATAGCAGCGATATGACTTTTCGAATAGCATAGGTTTTTGTTTTTCAGTAGCGCAAACCTGTTCGTATGGCGTATTCATCTCATTTCCTTCACTGTTCGTTTATTTAAATCGCTATTTATCAGGATTATCCCAAAACAGTTTTGATTCTGTCCGGTAGTAACAAATCGAGATGGGCTACTTGTTACAGGTGAAAATAGGTGCCCTCGTGGGTTTGTTGCTCCTGACGCTATTTTTCGGATTTATTCCTGCTCGGATGAAGTGGTTCAGAGAAACCAGTGGGACAGGTAAGTTTCAGTAGGTAACCTACAAAATGTATATAATTACTAGCTAACTAGTCTCATGTTGTAACCCCGTATGCAATTACTGTTTCCCACAACAAGCCAGACGGCTGGTTGTGTCCTTTCCTTCATCAACCAAACCTAAACTATTGGGTTTCAACAATGTTTCCCGTCAACAAGATGCATACGTATCCTGTCTATAAGAACAATACTTACGATTCGTGTTTGATGTGTACTATCAAATAAGCTTTTTAAAACACGTTTTTATCCAGGGTGTCCCATTTTCCGCCTGTTTGGGCTGCCATGTAGTCCATTCTCGGTCACGTGAGTAAAATACTACGTAACTCCCACTTTTTACAGACGATAATTGGAAACGTGTTTTTAACGCTTATTCGATAGCGAAGGAAGCGTTCAACAACCTGACGCATTTTAAGTATTGTTCCTAGATATATTGGATTTGCCTCTGTTGTTGGAAACGTTATTTTGGTGAAACCGAATATTTTAGGTTTGGTTGGTTATGAAGCTCCGTAGCCTGTCATCCATACATGTTTTATTTATCCTTTACTTACATGTGACAAGGCAAGTCCGTTAAAATAACATTCTTATTTACAATGACGGCCTACTAGGGAACAGTGAGTTAACTGCCTTGTTCATTGGCAGAACGAGGATTCGATCCAGCAACCTTTCGGTTACTAGTGGTCAGAGCGTTGGGCCAGTAACCGAAAGGTTGCTGGATCGAATCCCCATTCTGCCACTGAACTAGGCAGTTGCATGCAAGTGTTTGCCAAATCCAATCAGTGTTTGCTGTGGGCTTGTGTTTATCCTTGTTTCTTCCATTGGTTTATAACCGCCAAATGTAAATTTATTATTTGTATGCCCTTAACCAACAACGCCATTTTAAGAAAAAATGTGTTGCATGGACTTATTATTAATAACCAACAATGCAATCATTTTTTTAAGGGCTCATAAGCAAACAAGCAACCTGTTTTATTTGTCACATGTGACAAACATTTAATTTAAGTAAAAGTTTGGGAACTGGTTACAATGTTAAAGTAACAGTTCTGTTCCGGAACAGTATAGATCACTTTCATTATCAGTTCTGTTCCTCAACATTTTTTATTTTAAAATTATCTTATTTTGCTTGAAGTGTGCGACATATTAACTGGGGTGGTTCGAGCTCTGAATGCTGATTGGCTGACAGCCATGGTATATCAGACTATATTATGGGTATGAGACAACCATGTATTATCCCTGCTCTAATTACATTTGTAACCAGTTTATAATAGCAGTAAGGCACCTCTGGGGTTTGTGATATATGGCCAATATACCACGGCTAAGGGCTACGCGTTGCGTGGTGCCTAAAAGTCTTTACCTCTGTTGGCCATATACCACACCCCCTTGGGATTTATTGCTTAATTATACCAATAGCATAATTGATTTAGGCCTAGATTAGCAAATTTGCTTAATTGATTTCTTAGGGTGAGGAATCATCGAGTCTCCTCCAAAGAGACAGACTAGGGCAGTGGTATTCAAACTTTTTCAGCTGGGAATCCATTTTTTTTTTCTGCCAGGATTTCTCCCGACTTTACCCCACCCAAAAATCGGTAAATTTACATCAATAAATAACCTTAACAATCAAAAGCAACCAATAAATACATTTACAACATTTCTATTTTCTGGTCTTTCTCTATTTGTATATTGTCCCATACAAAAATCTGTACTCCTAAAAATACAGTTACTGGTGACCCTACTGCAGTTCTCCAGGGATGCTAGCTTTGAATACCACTGGAGTACAGTCACCTGACAGGGATAAAGCCCCTTGAGATGGCACATTCCAGTGAACAATCAACCCACCGACCTTCAGCTGAAGCGAAACAAAAGCTGAGGTGTGTTCGGTTTGGTACGTTGCGGAAGGGTTTGTACTGAATGACACGTTTCTCCAAAACTTTCTTGAACAGACTTTGAAGTACGTTTGCTCCTGTTTAGTGGCTGTGGCTTGAAGCACTGAGTGGTGTATTTAAAGGGAAGTGGCCACGCTGACAGCATTCCCCAACCCATAACACAAACCCTCCCTGTTTTTCAACTGAGGTGCATTCGGTTCAGTTGAATGTTTAATACGTTGCAGAACAGTTTGTACTGAATGACATGTTTCCCCAAAACGTTCTTGTACAAACTTTGAGGTCCGTTTGGTAGGTGTGGTTTGAAGCAATGAGAGGTGTATTTAAAGGGCAGTGGCCATGCTGACAGCGTTCACAAACCAACTCCTCCCCATTTTTCAACTGGTCATTCAGTACAGCACCATTTCCGTTCAATTGAACATTCCAGAATGTTCAAAAAAAGACTGAACTCAGCCCTGCTTAGGGTCAGAGGTTAGTCCAAACTGTAACTTTTTGCGACGGAAACTAGTAATAAGACATTTCATTTGTAGACAAAAATCAAACATTTTAACATTAAAGCAACCATTTAAAATATATATATATATTATTAAAAAGGCCTAAAAACAAATGTTTTGTTATTGTACAAGTTCAGTTAGGTCCCTCCCAGTTTCAGCTGATTTGCCTCAGTTTGGTTATTCGTGAATATACCCCCTGCTTTTAACTTTCTCTTTAGGCCCAGCAGTCTCTGTATGGCCGGCTGTCATATATTATACACTATGACTCCGGGCATTACTAAAACAATGAAGGACCATAACATTTACTGTGATAAGAGACCG
Organism: Oncorhynchus gorbuscha; assembly: GCF_021184085.1. Classification (NCBI taxonomy): domain Eukaryota; kingdom Metazoa; phylum Chordata; class Actinopteri; order Salmoniformes; family Salmonidae; genus Oncorhynchus; species Oncorhynchus gorbuscha. The sequence continues at coordinate 39,102,709 of NC_060177.1, read as the reverse complement.
TGTAATGTGTGCATAAATTTGTATGGGCCAATACCATCCCTTCAGTCACATATTAAGACAGTTCTTGTTTTGCAATGGCTGATTTGCTGAGGAGTTGTTTTCACTTCTGTGTTTGTGCAATGGTGCTCAATACTTCAGGTCTCTGCATGATGGTTATCTCTGTTGCTTCTCCTTTTTTTCCCCCTTTAAGTAGAGGGTGACATTAGGAGCTATCATGGCCGTTTCATTACAGTGCTCCCAGAGTGTTTGATTGCACTTCTTGATAACTTCAAGTTTTATTTTTTATTTTTTTATCAGTGGTATCTCCATAAGGTGTCTCTTCTGACGGGTTAACAGCTGATTTAGACCTATAAGTCAGATGAAATGATCAGTCATCAGATATTCACACATTATTCATATCACAGCTTATGTCACATTAACTGAAAGAAATCCATAGTTTCCTTGATTCACAACCTAAGTTAAACAGACAACTTCAGGTAGCCATTAACCAATTTTTTGAACGAGTTGGGCAACTCCAGTGTATACATCAGTCTTATCTACCTTTGCTGCTGAAGTAGGGCCTTGTCAACAAAAGGGGAGTAATGTAGAGATTTACAGGTCTTTAGCTAAGTCCATCCAACCGTTTGCTAAAGGATGCAGTGATAAACTGTATCAACTGTAACAAAACAGAGGGCACTATGGTAGATGGCATCCAAAGGTTTAAGAGTAGTAGTAGCAGCTGCTCTTTGATAGAATGTCACCATAATCAAGAACAGATAAAGGGGTTAGGGTTAAAAAGGTTGACTGAATAATCTGCTTCCTGCTGTAGAAAAAGCCAACTTTTTAAATCTTAGCTCCTTAACGAGCTCATCTGTTTTTTTTAAACGTCATATCCATATCAATCCAAATGCCTAAGTGTTTCTCTGTGGGAACATTTGATTGGAGAACCATTTGTGTGAACATGTAGTTCATCTGAAAAATTGAGTTTGAATACTTATTGACTCAAGGCATTTAAACTTTTAATTGATGAAGTTGTAAAAAATCCAGTCTATTTTAAATTCAGGTTGTAACACTTTTTTTGGGGGGGGGGGTGAATACTTTCTGAAGGCACTGTATATGTCTAGGGTCAGGCTTTTTTATTATATATATTTTTTTCTAACCCCACCATGTGACCTGAATAGGAAGAGCTCTGGGTTCATTAACAGATCATCTGATCAGGGCCCAAAGTTGTTCCTGGTCAGGTCACATGCTCAGGGAAACCCCCAGGTTCTGTCTATGTTGAGCATTAAACAGTAGTGTTTTGTATCATGTAGAAACCCATCGGGTGGTCCTGAGTTTCATCAGCTGTTTTGCTGGAGGCGTCTTCCTGGCTGCCTGTCTCTTGGACATCATCCCAGACTACCTGTCAGACATCAATGCTGAGCTGGCCGCGCGGAGTGTGGACGTAAGTTTCTTCTGTCTGTCAGCAACATCACAAAGAATCATTGATACCTGTCCACACTCCCATCCCCTTTGTAAAATGACAAAAGCTATATGACTATCCATGGGACAAACCAATGTATTAAGTTTTATAATAGATACAATAAAACAAAAGTATAACTTATATCTGTAAAACAGTGTTCCCACATGGGGAAATGTGCTAGTTAGTACAGAAATTATCATTAATCCACAGGTTCAATACCTGGTGATGTGTTAAGGACGACTTACTTATGATATACACTACTGTTCAAAAGTTTGGGGTCACTTAGAAGGCCAGCATCCTGGAGTTGCCTCTTCACTGTTGATGTTGAGACTTGTGTTTTGCGGGTACTATTTAATGAGGCAGCCAGTTGAGGACTTGAGGCATCATTTTCTCAAACTAGAGACACTAATGTACTTGTCGTCTTGCTCAGTTGTGCACCGGGGCCTCCCACTCCTTTCTATTCTGGTTAGAACCAGTTTGCGCTGTTCTGTGAAGGGAGTAGTACAAAGCTTTTCTTGGTAATTTCTTGCATGGAATAGCTTAATTTCTCAGAACAAGAAGAGACTGAGTTTCAGAAAAAAGTGATATGTTTCTGGCCATTTTGAGCCTGTAATCGAACTGACAAATGCTGATGCTCCAGATACTCAACTAGTCTAAAAAAACAACAGAACAACAGTTTTCAGCTGTGCTAACATAATTGCAAAAGAGTTTTCTAATGATCAATTGGCCTTTTTAAAATTATAAACTTAGATTAACTAACACAACGTGCCATTGAACATAGGCCCATTGTCAGCAACCATCACTCCTATGTAGATATTCCATTAAAAAATCAGCCGTTTCCACCAACAATAGTCATTTACAAGATTATCAATGTCTAGACTGTATTTCTGATCAATTTGATGTTATTTTAATGGACAAAAATGTGCTTTTCTTTCAAAAACAAGGATGTTTCTAAGTGACCCTTAACTTTTGAACGGTAGTGTGTGTATATATCCCTTAGCATTTATTTAAACAGAACTCCTACTTTTGGTCGTTTTCTCAAACAGACCAGCTTCCCCCTCCCAGAGTTCATCATGGCTGCAGGCTTCTTCACTGTGCTCATTGTGGAGAGGATTGTTCTGAACTGCAGACAAGATGCCATGCAAGGGTCAGACCAGGAGGGAGCACCTCTGATGCGGGCCAAAGGGCACAGCCATGGGCAGGGGAAAGCCGTATCCACCAACCTGGAGGGTAGTGCCCACCACGTCCACATGGACCTCCAGGCCCACTCCTCCTTTCGCTCATTCATGCTCTTTTTCTCACTCTCCCTCCATTCTGTGTTTGAGGGCCTGGCCATCGGACTGCAGACCACAGACTCAAAGGTAGGTGCTGTAGAGCAAGCTGTACTTAAATTGCGCAATAGGTCGATTTAGTTTTAGCTTGCCCGGAGAACATATTAGACCATTCCGTTGGTCCTAAAAGGGAAATGTCTGCCCACCTGTGGCACTGGGTCAGCTAAAACAAATGCACCCATGCATTGCAAATGCATGCCACTTCATTCCAAGTGTATTTTCAAATGCATTCCAATAATATTCAACTGCTTATTTTCTTCTAGTGAAAGTACAATTTGTATTATTTATACTGAACAGAAATATAAATGCAACAACTTCAAAGATTTTACTGTTTTACAGGAAATCAGTCAATTGAAATGTATTCATGAGGCCCTAATCTATGGATTTCACATGACTGGGTGTATGTATAGATCTCTGTTAGTCACAAGGTAGGAGCATGGATCAGAAAACCAGTCCGTATCTGGTGTGACCATTTGCCTCATGCAGCGCAACACCTCCTTCGATTAGAGTTGATCCGGCTGTTTATTGTGGAATGTTGTCCCTCTTCAATGGCTGTGCGAAGTTTCTGGATAGTGGTGGAGACTGGAGTATGCTGTCGTACATGTCGATCTCGAGCCAAATATGCTCAATGGGTGACATGTCTGGTGAGTATGCAGGCCATGTAAGAACTGGGACATTTTCAGCTTCCAGGAATTGTGTACAGATCCTTGCAACATGGGGCCGTGGATTATCATGCTGAAACATGAAGTGATGGCGGCATATGAATGGCATGACAATGGGCCTCACGATCTCGTCACGGTTTGGATATCTGTGCTTTCAAATTGCCATCGATAAAATGCAATTGTGTATATTGTCCGTAGCTTATGCCTGTCCATACCATAACCCCACCGCCACCCTGGGACAGTCTGTTCACAACGTTGACATCAGCTAACTACTCACCCACACAACGCCATACATGTAGTCTGCGGTTGTGAGGCAGGTTGGACGTACTGACAAATTCTGCTCTGGTGGACATTCCTGCAGTCAGCATGCCCATTGCACGCTCCCTCAACTTGATACATCTGTGGCATTGTATTGTGACAAAACTGCACATTTTAGTGGCCATTGTCCCCAGCACAAGGTGCACCTGTGTAATGGCCATGCTGTTTAATTAGCTTCTTGATATACCACACCTGGCAGGTTGATGGATTGTCTTGAGAAAGGAGAAATGCTCACTAACAGGGATGTAAACAAATTTGAGAGAAATAAGTTTTTCTGGGATCTTTTATTTCACCTCATGAAACATAGGACCAACACTTCACATGTTGCATTTTTATATATTTGTTCAGTGTATATCTAAGCGCTGAGTCTCTGTTGTGCAGCGCACATGAGGGGATGAAGTTACACTTGTATGCAATTCACTACTAAATGTTTGCCGTCAAATCTTTTAGAATGACTTTCTGCCAGATGTCAGAGCTCTGGATAAGTTATGCCCTGTGCTTCCTACTAGCGCTTTTTTTTTGCCTTCTCTGTTGTTCACCCCTCTGCTCCGTGTACACATGCTGCTATTCCTTCAGAAAAGCCTGCATCAAAACTTTATTAATTTGCACACTTTCTCTCGTTGGCTTGTAAATGTCCACAGTCACTGACAATGACATTCGGTAGCTACAACCTATGCTTGTATAACTCTAAGCTGGGTTTGCCTGTCTTTGCTATTCGTTAGACTAGTTTGAGATTTTGCTACTAGTATGTGCAAATTTTGTTAGCGTTCTGGTAGTAGAGGCTAAATGGGCTTTTCTTGCATTTAGCACCCCTTGTGGGCTGTGCTGATAATACAGTAAATCATGGGATGTGCGTGCAGACATGTTTCAAATTCTTGCTGACATTTCTAGCCACAAGCATAAACTAGCTAGCTGGGTGGGGCTCATTACTGACTGAACCAAATCCGTTTGTCCCCACTCAACTCTCAACTCGTGTCATCAATTTTGGGCACCAGGCATGTCCTTATAGTCACAGATGATCTATTATATTAACCTGATGCTCAAATGGCTGCTCTAACAATGATAATACATGTCTGCAAAGATGGAAGGCAGTTGGAGGCGGCAAGATCAGGTGGGACCGTTCCAGTGATGATTTTAGCATGTAATTCTTGGTGGGCCCCCAAAAAATAAGGGAAATGCATGCCAGCAAAGCCACTACACAACACTAAATAATACAATAATTGCACTATAACGGTGACAAACGATGCCCACAAACTGTTATGGCCTATATAAAGCTGTCCCAACACCTTACCACTGCTAAACCTGGCTTTCAGCGGAGCCTTGTCTGGCAGCGAAAAAGTTAATTCAACCTCATTTACTGCCTTTACAACAACAACAAAAATATTTTTTTTCAAACAGCTAATATGGCAGACTAGCTTAAACAAATGTGGTTCCTACTGACAATTGAGATGTACATATTATGGCAGAAGGGGTCGACAAGCGGTTGAGGGGCAATCCATAATTTCGATTAAGACATTAATGAGTAAGCGACGACTGACTTAGTCAATATAACTTTATTCAGCACCTTTGAAATGTACAGCGACAGAATTCAGAACATGGGCCGTTCTTAGTGTACTCCCTGTACCAGTCAGAACCATAGGATAAATAAATGGGGCATATAAACAGACAACAAAAGCTTTTACAATATTAAATGATTACATTTCTCTAAAACCGGTTATAGGCTATTTGTGCACCACCAAGTTAGAACAGGTGAAAGCATTAAACAGTGGCAGGTGAAATTTAAGAGGTGAAAATAGACCAAATTATTAGGGTGAGGCACATTGAACTTTGTTTGGGTATTTGCGTGTCAAAAACGATACACGTCATAACACTATTTGACACGTTAAGCCTTTACTTTGTTAAATAACACAATTCTATTATAGAATGTTGTGTGTGTTGAATTTACACATGCAAGCCAAGCACCACAACTAACGTTGTGTTTACAATACTGCGTTGGTGAAAACGGATAATTATTTGGCTACTAGCATCTTACTACACAAAATACTTACTATTACTTTCTTGGCTACTGTATACGTTTCTCCCTCTCATATTACATCATTTAAGCAGCAGCATACAATACATTTTTGGACTCACCTTGTGAAGGAGGCGTAGCGGTCCTTTGTGGGCAAATGTCATCAAACTTTGTCATCAATGTCTGGTCATCTCTGGATTTATGGTGGGAACTTTGGGGGAAAAAAACACAGCCAATCCATTGAATAGCAGGCTAACGTTAGTGGTTTCTTTGCAATGCCTACAGTTAGCCAGAGATTCCTTCCAAACAACTCATTGTTGAATTTGCGATTTCCAACTAGTTGTGTAATCTTTGTGCAATGGCCGATGGGCACCGATACGTTTTCTCTTCATATGACAAGGATTGTCGACTTGATAACTGATGATTGCTAGCTAAAGAAAGATGTTGACAAGATCAGTCCAATCAAAGCTACTGTAGAAAGAATTACGTCAAATCACATATCTGTGGCCAATGACCTTGAGCCTTCTTGGATGGGCACTTCTAATATAACTCTATGGCAGAACCCAAGGGGCTAACATTTTTGAGCTCTAGTCTTAGAATTGGGGATGACCTACTGTCCCATGACTGACAGAACTGAACCAATCAGGTGCATCACTCTATTTTCTGCTGGCTCTATTTTCTGCTGGCCACCACCACAGAAAGCACTGAGCTAGGCTGAAACACCTGCGTTTTGGAGCTGCCTTACAAAAAAATAGACCATGTGGCTTTATTAACTCGATGCCTTTTTTTCTTTTTTTACATTGTTTGCAAACTGCTATGTGACACACATTAATGCCAAAATAACAAGCCCCCACCCCCCAAAAAATGTATTTTGATAATTGTGTTTTTTACCTAAGTGTGGTGCTCAAAACAGGTGGGCCTCTGCCCTAGAATTGCAGGAAGCTAAAATTAGCTTTAAAATGGCTGAATTCTCTCTCAGCCTCATGTCATACGGTGAACAAAAGCATAAGATTAGGTATAAAAACAGCGAAAGCAGCTGCTTTTTCTGGGGGTCCAAACTAGAGGTCGACCGATTATGATTTTTTTAACGCCGATACCGATTTATTGGAGTACCAAAAAAAGCTGATGCAGATTTTAATTATTTGTAATAATGACAATTACAACAATACTGAATGAACACTAATTTCCAACTTAATATAATACATAAATAAAATACATTTAGCCTCAAATGAAATGCAAAACAAAGTGTTGGAGAAGAAAGTAAAAGTGCCATGTAAAAAAGCTAATGTTTAAGTTCCTTGCTCAGAACATGAGAACATAAGGAAGCTGGTGGTTCCTTTTAACAGGAGTCTTCAATATTCCCAGGTAAGAAATTGTAGGAATTATAGGACAATTTCTCTCTATGATTTTGTATTTCATATACCTTTGACTATTGGCTGTTCTTATAGGCACTTTAGTATTGCCAGTGTAACAGTATAGCTTACGTCACTCTCCTCGCCCCTACCTGGGCTTGAACCAGCAACACATCGACAGCCACCCTCGAAGCAGCGTTACCCATCACTCCACAAAAGCCACGGCCCTTGCAGAGCAAGGGGAACAACAACTCCAAGTCTCAGAGCGAGTGATGTTTGAAATGCTATTAGTGCGCACCCCGCTAACTAGCTAGCCATTTCACATCGGTTACACCAGCCTAATCTCGGGAGTTGATAGGCTTGAAGTCATAAACAGCTCAATGCTTGAAGCACAGCGATGAGCTGCTGGCAAAACGCAGGAAAGTGCTGTTTGAATGAATGCTTACGAGCCTGCTGATGCCTATCATCGCTCAGTCAGACTGCTCTATCAAGTAATAGAATTAATTATAACAGAACACACAAATACGAGCCTTCCGTCATTAATATGGTCGAATCCGGAAACTATCATCTCGAAAACGAGATGTTTATTCTTTCAGTGAAATATGGAACCGTTTGTGTATTTTGTCTAATGGGTGGCATCCATAAGTCTAAATATTCCTGTTACATTGCACAACCTTAAATGTTATGTCATAATTATGTAACATTCTGGCAAATTAGGCAGCCCAAACTGTTGCATATGCACTGACTCTGCGTGCAATGAACGCAAGAGAAGTGACACAATTTCACCTGGTTAATATTGCCTGCTAACCTGGAGTTCTTTTGGCAAAATATGCAGGTTTAAAAATGTATACTTCTGTTTATTGATTTTAAGAAAGGCATTGATGTTTATGGTTAGATGCAGTCGGCAACGATTGTGCTTTTTTTTCGTAAATGAGCTTTTAAATCATCCCCCGTTTGGCGAAGTTGGCTGTCTTTGTTAGTAAGAAATGGTCTTCAGAGTTCGCAACGAGACAGGTTAGCAGGCAATATTAACTAAATATGCAGGTTTAAAAATGATTCACCGCATCGATTATATGCAAAACAGGACACGCTAGAAAAACTAGTATTATCATCAACCATGTGTAGTTAACTAGGTGATATCATCAACTATGTGTAGTTAACTAGTGATTATGATTGATTGTTTTTTTATATGATAAGTTTAATGCTAGTTAGCAACTTACCTTGGCTTCTTACTGCATTCGCTTAACAGGCAGTCTCCTCGTGGAGTGCAATGTAATCAGGTGGTTAGAGCGTTGGACTAGTTAACTGTAAGGTTGCAAGATTGAATCTCCGAGCTGGTAAAAATCTGTCTTTCTGCCACTGAACAAGGCAGTTAGCCCACAGTTCCTAGGCCGTCATACAAAGTAAGAATGTGTTCTTAACTAACTTGCCTAGTTAAATAAAGGTGTTTTAAAAATCGGCCAAATCGGTGTCCAAAAATACAGATTTCCGATTTATGAAAACTTGAAATCGGCCCTAATATTAATCGGCCATTCCGATTAATCGGTCGACCTCTAGTCCAAACCCATTTAGATATGGAGAGGCACACAATTGTCTAAGTTCCCACAGTTGACAGTGCATGTCAGAGCAAAAACCAAGCCATGAGGTCGAAGGAATTGTCTGTAGAGATCTGAGACAGGATTGTGTCAAGGCACAGATCTGGGGAAGGGTACCAAAAAATGTCTGCAGTATTGAAGGTCCCCAAGAACACAATTGCCTCCATCATCCTTAAATGGAAGATGTTTGGAACCACCAAGACTCTTTCTAGTGCTGGCCACCTGGCCAAATTGAGCAGTCGGGGAGCAGGGCCTTGGTCAGGGAGGTGACCAACAGCCCGATGAAAGAGCTCTGGAGTTCCTCTGTGGAGTTGGTTGTCCTTCTGGAAGGCTCTCCCATCTCTGCAGCACTCCACCAATCAGGCCTTTATGGTAGTGGCCAGACTGAAGCCAATCCTCAGTAAAAGGCGCATGACCGCCCGCTTGGAGTTTGCCAAAAGGCGACTAAAGACTCAGACCATGATAAATAAGATTCTCTGGTCTGATGAAACCAAGATTGAACTCTTTGGCCTGAATGCCAAGCGTCACGTCTGGAGGAAACCTCGCACTGTCCCTACGGTGAAGCGTAGTGGTGGCAGCGTCATGCTGTGGGGTTTTTCAGCGGCAGGGTCTGGGAGGCTAGTCAGGATCAGCATCACTCCCCATCCAACATGACAGAGCTTGAGAGCATCTGAAGAGAAGAATGGCACTTTTATTTGGAGTGTTTCTCCTAATCATGTAGCATCATACCCAAGAAGACTCGCTGCTGTAATCGCTGCCAAGGGTGCTTCAACAAAGTACTGAGTAAAGGGTCTGAATACTTATTTAAATAGATTAGCAACATTTTCAAATTGTTTTTGCTTTGTCATTATGGAGTATTATGTGTAGCTTGAGGGGGGAAAAATATAATCAATTTTAGAATAAGGCTGTAATGTAACAATGTGTAAAAAGTAAAGGGGTCTGAATACTTTCCCGAAGGCAGTGTATATAAAGCGATCTGCGCATTTGAATAAATACACCCATTTCACTTTTTCATGTCATAAAACGAATGACTACTGCTGCACATGCTGCCACTGTTTCCAACAGATTAGATTTGACTATTTAGAACGAGCAGCCTGCTCACGAACGGACGAGTGCACCATAGAGAACACAACGAGCATGTAGTTGCAATAAGTGAAAATACATTATCTAACGACCGGTAGTTTCTTTTGAAGATATACAAATGTATCTGTGCATTTGAACAACTGCATAAATACACCTATATCATGCTTTGAAGTCCATATGGCAATTCAGACAGCTGACTGAGGATTTTTGGAATGAATGTTTATTTTAATTGACTGTTCTGTATCTTAATGTGTATATTGTCTATGTATGTTGATTTATACTTGACTGTTTTTGTATTGTGCAGGGCTCATTTGTAAAAGAGACTAGTCTCATTATGACTTCCCTGTTGAAATAAAGGTAAATAATATTAAAAACTAGAGATGACTTATGTCACAAAGCATGATATGCTAGCCAGAACTGTCATTCTGAAATAGCTTCATATTTACAAGTTATTCAGATATAGACTTTAGGATGTTAACCCCTAAAGTGATTTAGATCATTAAAGGTTTATTCAAATATGTCCAAAAAAAATAGACAATAGTGTCAAACAATAATCCAAACCCCATGTCTACAATTTTGAAACTCCAATTTACTCAGAATTTAGCATGTTTTGGAGTGACTACAATATCAAGTGGTCACTCGTCAATAGAACTCTTGTGGCACTGCTCCGCGGCAGAATGGAACAAACTTCGGACGTCAACTGACTAGCTAGTGGCTGCAGGTGAAATCCGCTCAAGACAATGAAATAGGGACTAAATATATATTTTTGTCCATTTTAAAATAACATCAAATTGATCAGAAACAGTGTAGACATTAATGTTGCAAATTACTATTTTTAGCTGGAAACTGCTGTTTAAAAAAATATATATTGAATATCTACATAGGCTTACAGAGGCCCATTATCAGCAACCATCACTCTTGTGTTCAATGGCATGTGTTAGCTAATCCAAGTTTATACTTTTTTAAAGGCTAATTGATCATTAGAAACCCCTTTTTGCAATTGTTGAAAACTGTTGTTCTGATTTAAAGAAGCAATAAACTCTTTAGACTAGTTGAATATCTGGAGCATCCGCATTTGGGTTCGATTATAGGCTGAAAATGGCCAGAAACAAAACATTCTTCTGAAACTCATCAGTCTCTTGTTCTGAGAAATTAAGCTATTCCATGCGAGAAATTGCTAAGAAACTCTCATTTAGCAGGTTGCTGCCATATGATTGGCTTCACATTTGTCTCCAGTGATTTTTATCTAAAAATATATATTTACAATTCCTAGACGAGTTACTTATTTACCTAGAATTTATCAAAAGCTCTTATCAAGTTGTACAGTGAGAATTGTTATTTCTATCTGGGAGGAAAAAAATTAAGTATATGTTTCTAACTCGTGCTTTTCATGTGGACTTTTTCTTCACATGGTTCTCCTTTTCACTGTATTGTCCTTTGTTGGTATTCAGGGAAGTCTCTTTCCATCACAAAGGCATAGTGAAAGTTTTTTTCTGTGCTTAGGAGGAAGCTATCACCCGTAGTGTCAGGAGGTTTAGAGTAGAGGAAGTGAGACCCATGCATGATTTCCATGCACTTTCTCTCACATCCTTAGTATATAATCACTCACACACCAGCGGATTCTAATGACAAGGTCCTGAGATATTTTACTAAACGCGGCAACAAAAAACCATCCTCACTGTCAACTGCGTTTTATTTTCAGCAAAAGTAACGTGTAAATATTTGTATAAACATAAGATTTAACAACTCGGACATAAACTGAACAAGTTCCACAGACGTGACTAACAGAAATTGAATAATGGCGCAGGAAGAAATGGCAGCAGTTTTACGAAAACAATTGTGCTATTATGTACATAATGTTTCTGTAACCATATCTTACGGCAGCTTCTGGATGGCAGCTTCTGGATGTCAGGACAGTGATCACAACTCGGATTAGACTAAGATTTTTTACAACAACAAGCAAGCCTCGCATGATATTCTCCACTCACGCGGCAGGGCCAACATCACAGTTATTCGCAAGAGGAAGCGACGCAGGTACAGAGGACGAAGAGCCGGATGCCTCGTCAGCACCCGCGGAAGACGAGTTGGATAGCTTCCGTTACCTTCATTACTCACCAACGTGCAATCATTGGACAATAAATCAGACAAGGTACGATCACTAATATCCTACCAACGGGACATGAGAAACTGTAATATCCTATGTTTCACGGAATCGTGGCTGAATGACGACATGGATTTTCAGCTAGCGCGACATGCGCTGCACCGGCAGGCTAGAACAGCACACTCCGAGGGGGGGCGGGCTGTGCATATTTGTAAACAACAGCTGGTGCACGAAATCTAAGGAAGTCTCTAGATTTTGCTCGCCTGAAATAGAGTATATTGTGATAAATTGCAATATTGTGATAAAGTGGTCAAATGAAGCAGATGCTAAACTACAGGACTGTTTGCTATCACAGACTGGAACATGTTCTGGGATTCTTTAGATGACATTGAGGAATACACCATCAGTCACTGGCTTTGTCAATAAGTTCATTGAGGATGTCGTCCCCACAGTGACTGTACGTACATACCCCAACCAGAAGCCATGGATTACAGGCAACATTCACACTGAGCTAAAGGGTAGAGCTGCCACTTTCAAGGTGCGGGACTCTTAACCCGGAAGCTTACAAGAAATCCCGCTATGCCCTGCGGCGAACCATCAAACAGGCAAAGCGTCAATACAGGGCTAAGATTGAATCATATTACACCGGCTCCGACGCTCGTCAGATGTGGCAGGGCTTGCAAACTATTACAGACTGCCCAGTGACACGAGCCTACCAGACAAGCTAAATCACTTCTATGCTCGCTTCGAGGAAAGCAACACTGAGGGCATGCATGAGAGCATCAGCTATTCTGGACGACTGTGATCACGCTCTCTGTCCCCGTCGTGAGTAAGACCTTTTTAAACAGATCAACACACACCAGCTACGGGGCCAGACTGATTCCCAGGACGTGGCAGGTGTCTTCACTGACATTTTCAACATGTGCCTGATTGAGTTTATTTTATTTTACCTTTAGTCTGTAATACCAACATGTTTCAAGCAGACCACCATAGTCATTGTGCCCAAGAACACAAAGGCAACCTGCCTAAATGACTACAGACCCGTAGCACTCGCGTCCGTAGCCATGAAGTGCTTTGAAAGGCTGGTAATGGCTCACATCAACACCATTATCCCAGAAACACTAGACCCACTCCAATTTGCATACCGCCCAAACAGATCCACAGATGATGCAATCTCTATTGCACTCCACACTGCCCTTTCCCACCTGGACAAAAGTAGCACCTATGTGAGAATGCTATTCATTGACTACAGCTCAGCATTCAACACCATAGTATACTCAAAGCTCATCACTGAGCTAAGGAACCTGGGACTAAACACCTCCCTCCGCAACTGGATCCTGAACTTCCTGACGGGCCGCCCCCAGGTGGTGAAGGTAGGTAGCAACACATCTGCCACGCTGATCCTCAACACTGGAGCTCCCCAGGGATGCGTGCACAGTCCCCTCCTGTACTCCCTGTTCACACACGACTGCAAGACCAGGAAAGACTCCAACACCACTAAGTTTGCAGACGACACAACAGTGGTAGGCCTGATCACCGACAACGAGACAGCTTATAGGGAGGAGGTCAGACCTGGCCGGGTGGTGCCAGAATAACAACCTATCCCTCACCGAAACCAAGACTAAGGAGATGATTGTGGGACTACAGGTAAAGGAGCACCAAGCACGCCCCCATTCTCATCGACGGGGCTGTAGTGGAGCAGGTTGAGCTTCAAGTTCCTTGGTGTCCACATCAACAACAAACTAGAATGGTCCAAACACACCAAGACAGTCGTGAAGAGGGTACAACAAAGCCTATTCCCCCTCAGGAAACTAAAAAGATTTGGCATGGGTCCTGAGATCCTCAAAAGGTTCTACAGCTGCAACATCGAGAGCATGGTTGCATCACTGCCTGGTACGGCAATTGCTCTGCCTTCGACCGCAAGGCACTTCAGAGGGTAGTGCGTACGGCCCAGTACATCACTGGGGCAAGGTTGCCTGCCTTCCAGAACCTATACACCAGGCGGTGTCAGAGGAAGGCCCTAAAAATTGTCAAAGACTCCAGTCATAGACTGTTCTTTCTACTACCGCATAGCCAGCGGTACCGGAGTGCCAACTGTTGAAGCCTTTTTCCCACAATGTACATACCTACGTGTACATACTACTTCACTAAGCCTGATTAACCGGTATATGTATATAGCCTTGCTACTGTTAATTTCAAATGTCTTTTTACTGTTTTATTTCTTTACTTACTTTACTACACACGCACTCACTTTTTTGGCACTATTGTTTAGAGCCTGTAAGTAAGCATTTCACTGTAAGGTCTAAACCTGTTATACACCTGTTGTATTTGGCGCACGTGAGAAATACACTTTGATTTGAACAAAGGGGGGGGGGGTCAAAATCAAAAGTAAGTCCGTATCTGGTGTGGCCACCAGCTGCATTAAGTACTGCTGTGAATCTCTTCCTCATGGACTGCATCAGATTTGCCAGTTCTAGCTGTGAGGTGTTACCCCACTCTTCGACCAAGGCACCTGCAAGTTTCCTGACATTTCTGGGGGGAATGGCCCTCACCCTCCGATCCAACAGGTCCCAGATGTGCTCAATGGGATTGAGATCCAGGCTCTTACCTGACCATGGCAGAACACTGACATTCCTGTCTGGCAGGAAATCACGCACAGAACGAGCAGTATGGCTGGTGGCATTGTCATGCTGGAGGATCATGTCTGTATAAGCCTGCAGGAAGGGTACCACATGAGGGAGGAGGATGTCTTCCCTGTAACGGACAGCGTTGTGTTTGCCTGCAATGACAACAAGCACAGTCTGATGCGGTGACACACTGCCCCAGACCATAATGGACCCTCTACCTCCAAATCGATCCCGCTCCAGAATACAGGCCTCTAACCCTAATTCCTTCAACGATAAACGTGATTCCAACCGTCACCCTTGGTGAGACAAAACTGTAACTTGTCAGTGAAGAGCACTTTTTGCCAGTCCTGTCTGGTCCAGCGACAGTGGGTTTGTGCCCATAGGTGACGTTGTTGCCGGGGACGTCTGGTGAGGACCTGCCTTACCACAGGCCTACAAACCCTCAGTCCAGCCTCTGTCAGCCTATTGCGGACAGTCTGAACACTGATGGCAGGATTGTGCATTCCTGGTCTAAATCTGGCGGTTGTTGTTGCCATCCTGTACCTATCCTGCAAGTGTGATGTTCGGATGTACCGATCCTATGCAGGTGTTACACATGGTCTGCCACTGTCTGTCCTGTCTCCCTGTATCGCTGTCTTAGGCGTCTCACAGTACAGACATAGCAATTTATTGCCCTGGCCACATCTTCAGTCCTCATGCCTCCTTGCAGCACGCCTAACGTTCACACAGATGAGCAGGGACCCTGGGCATCTTTGGTGTTTTTCAGTGTCCGTAAAAGGCGTCATTAGTGTCCTACGTTTTCATAACTGTGACCTTAATTGCCTACTCTCTGTAAGCTGTCGGTGTCTTAACGACCATTCCACAGGTGCATGTTCATTAATTGTTTATGGGTCATTGAACAAGCATGGGAAATAGTGTTTAACCCTTTAGAATGAAGATCTGTGTAGTTATTTGGAATTTTACGAAATATGTTTGGAAGACAGGGTCCTGAAAAGGGGCCATTTTTTTCTGAGTTTATAAATCAATACACTATAAAGGCATGCAAGTTGCTGACACATTGATTCATGTGTGGTAGAAGAGAAGGAAAGTAACTTAACTGTTAGATGGAAACTACATTCAAATCCAAAGTTGTCATGTTTTCAGATCTCAAACAGGATGTTGACTCGTCATGACAGACGATGTAATCGGTTGTGTAGATCCAGCTATAGCCTCAACCTCAAATGGAAAAGAGCATAGGAAATTAATTTCAATTTATTTAGGATTGTGGACTATAGCAAGGTCGTATTCATTAGACACCATAGCAAAACTATTTTGCAATGTTGTGGAAACTAAACATAGTGAAAGCAAAAACAAGTGTTTCTTGGTAAATTCAGGTAGGTCCCTCCTTGTTTTGGCCCATTTGCTTCAGTTTGTTTCGTAGTGAATACGACCCTGGATCTACAAAACAGATGGCCTGGGATGTGAACTTAATTTGACTACTTTTGAAGTCTGAACATCTGACCATTTTATTAACTTTGGAATTTGTCCTTTTTTAAACTACTTTCTTTGGTTGATCAAAGACTCTTATCTGGCTTGAAGTGATTATTTAAGCTAACCTGTTTTTAGACTTCAAAGAATTCTAAATGACGTGTAATTTATACAGCTTGTGTTATTTTATACAGCTTTCTTCATCTTACTGCAATGATAAAAAGGAAGTCGGAGAGGAATTTCAACCTAATATTTATCTAGTTTTCTCTCCATCCTATCCAGGTATTAGAAATCTGCATTGCCATTGTGGTCCACAAGAGCATCATCGTGTTCAGCCTATCGGTGAAGCTGGTGCAAAGCGCAGTCCCGCCCATGTGGGTTGCGGCCTACGTGGGCGTCTTCGCCATGATGTCTCCGCTGGGCATCGCAGTGGGTATCGGGGTTATCGAGGCCCAGCTGGCGGCAGGCGTTCTGATCCAGGCCATCCTGGAGGGGCTGGCGGCCGGGACCTTTATTTACATCACCTTCATGGAGATCCTGCCTCACGAGCTGAACTCTCCGGAGAACCAGCTGCTCAAGGTGTTCTTCATCCTGCTGGGCTTCAGCGTCATGGCGGGCCTCACCTTCCTGGGTTGAGAGGATGTCACCCACTGGGGCAACTGACCTAGCAGGAATATGGGGGTGGCTCATATGATTCATGGGACTTGATGTTGTGTACTATGGTCGCCATGAGGGGAGGTGTCTCGGGGAGATGGCCAACATAAAAAAAAAAAACATTTTTTTCATGCAGGGTGTGTGCAGGGGAGATTACTGTGCCCATGTCTGGCTGTACCAGTGTGCCACTTTTATTTGAGGGTCATAGCTGTTCTTACTCAGTATTTTTGTTTTTAAGGTTGTGATACTCATTGTTTTTTATATAGCTTTTAGCATAGATTTTAATTTCACAGCCAAGGATGGTAAGACAGTCTTTCATTTAAGAACTTTTAATGATTTCAAATAGATTATATTTAGTTAGGTTCTACGTTTTGATTTGTTTTAGCACTGGGAAAATAACTACACTGTGGCAATATTGGTTGTTTTTATTCTGTGGCATACATACCAGTGGTTGTTATTATATTCTTTAACAATCACTGTTTGTAATCTTTTTCACATAACTGATGATCACTGAAAAAAAGAGCTGTTCAAACAGACATGATTGCCTGGTCTCTTTAGAAAATGACAGGTGTGGCAAGGAGTAGAATGTTAGCTAAAAAGATAGTCTGAGTACCTAACATCTCTTAATAGTCAAATGAATCTGTCGCATCAATGTCTCATTATGTATACAAGTTAAAATGTCAATTGCATCATGTTTACACTATTTGGATGTGAGCACTATTTTGTAGCCTCCACAGTTAAATTGAAGTATTAAATGTTTTATCACTGTTGTGGAACAAATTGTTTTCACCTTGAACTATACTATGCCTTACAAATGACTAAAGCTGTTTTTATTGTCAGAGGATAGGTGCAATGAAATGTGTTTTACGGGGTCAGCCATAGTAGTACGGTGCCCCTGGAGCAAATTAGGATTAAGTGCCTTGCTCGAGGGCACATCGGCAGATGTTTCACCTTGTTGGCTAATATGCAAAGACAAAACATTGTGACCAACATTTTACAGTATTTCTTTTGAAGACATTGCATAGAACCTCACAATATTTTCTGTGAAATCAAGATGTGTTAAATGTACCTATAATATATCAATGATGTCTACAATGTATTTTACATGAGATACCTGAGTGATAGTTAGGGAGAGACACTTGTCCTTCAGTGTTAAAACACCATCTTGGTATGTGTCGTTTTTACCTCATCACTTTTTGCGTGGAGGCGTCATTCCTTTCGTAATCGGCATGACTCAATCGAGTGTATTGTCAGTGCCACATCACAAGTTTGATAGAGAGCAATAATCCGATCACTTTTTAGAGACCATAATATTTTAAAGAGAGATTATGAAGTTATTTTAGAGAGGTTAAGAAGTTCAACTAAAGCATGTGTTTTCCTCCCTCTGTTCCTCGTTGTGTTGATAGTTTCCATATCCCAGCCATGAGTCATGTTTCGGTTGTGTTAACAAGGCTTCAAGTTTATAACACTCACAAGTGACCCTCAGCTTCCTCTTACTCCTCTGACACTGTTGCAGTAAAATAATGATTAAACAAGTTGACTAGGATTTTGTTGAAAGTGTGTCTATTGCGTATGCTTTTGCTACACGCACGCTCATCATGATTACTAAGAGAAGCATGGGGTTTTATTTTTAGTAGGTGGGCAGGCTGGAGGAATTGAGATTCAGTGATCGTCAGCCTGTGATTTGTGTCCTGAAATAACTGGATGGTCTGACTGCGTTTACACAGGCAGCCCAATTATAATATTTTGCCCAATTATAGGCAAAAGATCTGAATTCGTCTGTAAACGCAGCCTAAGTGTCCCCCAACCTCTGTAGTTACGTCGGTAGGTATAGTGTGGCACCTTAATTGGGGAGAACGGGCTTGTGGTAATGGCTGGAGCGAAATTAGTGGAATGGTATCCAACACGTGGTTTTCATGTGTTTGATGCCATTCCATATGCTCCATTCCAGCAGCCTCGTGTGCATTACAATCGAAGCAGTTTGTGGGATGAACAATTTCAAACAAAGGTAACATTTTGATAATAGTAATAAAATGGTCATCTTGGGTAATGAGGTTTAGATTGCGTGCATATACAATTTTAAATATGTAATTAGACATCACAAACTGGTGTACGTTAATTAAGCACTATAAATTTTAACTAGGCAGTCAAGAACAAATTCTTATTTACAGTGATGGCCTCAGAACGGTGCCTTGTTCAGGGTCAGAACGACAGATTTTTACCTTGTCAGCGCGGGGAATCGATCTAGCAACCCAACGCTCTAACCACTAGGCTACCTGTCGCCCCAAACGGCAGGTAGCCTAGTGTAACTGTAGTTACATTAGACCTGCCTGTCTGTGCCTGTTACTACAATGTTTACTGATTTGATTTATTCTGTATAGTGTAATTTCTAGTGGATCATTAGCCATAATTTCAATGAGTTGATTACAAGTCTATGGTTTATTACTGAGCCATTTGTGCCACTAGGTGGGAGTATTGGTTACAGATTTCATGTCCACACTGCATCTCCAGCTGTTGGCTGTTTACTTGTACCGCAGAGAGCCTGGGCGTCACCATGCCAAGCCTACTCATCTCTAGACATGCCATGACCATAACATTGTCATTTGCTTTCTTCTTAACTGTCTTTGAACTTTTGGTGTCAACATGGCATCCGTGACAGTTCCCTGCTCCTTAAAACAAAGTTAAGTTTCCAAATTCTGTATGGCTCTGAGTTGTTTTTCTTCTGATTAATGTAAGTCTGAACTTGACCTCAACCCTTTCCCCTCTGTACATCTCACATGTCATTGACAGGCCATCATCAATGTTTTAGGAAGATGTTTATGGGCTGTTTTAACTGAAAGCATTGTATTCACTAAACCTCAACTAAATCTTGTAATGAATGATGTGTAAATTGAGGTGACTAAACTGCTTGGAGTAACCCTATATTGTAAACTGTTATGGTCAAAACATGTTGATACAACAGTAGCTAAGATGGGGAGAGGTCTGTCCATAATAAAGTGCTATTCTGCCTTAACAGCACAAACAAGACAGGTCCTACAGACCCTAATTTTGTCGCATCTGAACGCGTGGTAAGGTGCCACAAAGAGGGACTTAGGAAAATTACAATTGGCTCAGAACAGGGCAGCATGGCTGGCCCTTAAATGTACACGGAGAGCTAATATTAATTAAATGCATGTCAATATTTCATGGCTCAAAATGGAGGAGAGATTGACTTCATCGGTACTTGTTTTTGTAAGAAGTGTTGACAAGCTGAATGTACCGAGCTGTCTGTTTAAACTCCTGGCACACAGCTCGGACACCCATGCATACCCCACAATACATGCCACCAGAGTCTCTTCACAATCCCCAAGTCCAGAACGGACTATGGGAGGCACACAATACTACATAGAGCCATGACTACATTCCACATTCTACTATTCCACAGCAGGTAAATGATGCAAGCAGTAGAATCAGATTTTTTTTAAACATAAAAATCCATCTTATGGAAGAGTTACAGAGGATCCCTAATAAATACAAATCTGTGTCTTGGAAACCCACCCATAGTGTGAACAAACAATATACAGTACCAGTCAAAAGTTTGGACACACCTACTCATTCCAGGGTTTTTCTTTATTTTTACTATTTTCTCAACTTTGAAAGTTTCTTCAAGTGCAGTCGCAAAAATCACCAAGTGCTATGATGGAACTGGTTCTAATGAGGACCGAAAGGAAAGGAAGACCCGGTTACCTCTGCTGCAGCCACCTTGGTCAAATTGCTGCAAAGAAACCAATACTAAAGGACACCAATAAGAAGAAGAGACTTGCTTGGGCCAAGAAACACAAGCAATGGACATTAAGATCGGTGGAAATCTGTCCTTTGGTCTGATGAGTCCAAAAATGAGATTTTTGGTTCCACCCACCGTGTGTCTTTGTGAAACGAGGAGTAGGTGAACGGATGATCTCTGCATGTGTGGTTCCCACCCACCGTGAAACATGGAGGTGGTGTAGGGGTGCTTTGCTGGTGACACTGTGATTTATTTAGAATTCAAGGCACACAACCAGCATGGCTACCACAGCATTCTGCAGCGATTTGCCATCCCATCTGGTTTGTGCTTAGTGGGCCTATCATTTGTTTTTCAACAAGACAATGACCCATAACACACATCCATGCTGTGTAATGGCTATTTGACCAAGAAGGAGAGTGATGGAGTGCTGCATCAGATGACCTGGCCTCCACAATCACACAACCTCAACCCAGTTGCAATGGTTTGGGATGAGTTGGACTGCAGAGTAAAGGAAAAGCAGCCAATAAGTGCTCAGCATATGTGGGAACTCCTACAAGACTGTTGGAAAAGCATTCCAGGTGAAGCTGGTTTAGAGAATGCCAAGAGTGTGCAAAGATGTCATCAAGGCAAAGGGTGGCTACTTTGACAAATCTCAAATATTTGTGATTTGTTTAACACTTTTCCGGTTACTACATGATTTCATATGTGTTATTTCATAGTTTTGATGTCTTCACAATTATTCTACAATGTAGAAAATAGTAAAAAATAAAGAAAAACCCTTGAATGAGTAGGTGTGTCCAAACTTTTGACTGGTACTGTAGGTCTTAGGCTGTACATCTCCTGAGAGTATATGCAGGTATATACAAGGCCCTGTGATGCAATGTGTTGGCATTTGTATTATTTCTCTGAATTTAGATACTATAATGATAAGGGGATAAAACATTTCAGTCTCTTTCAAACACAAGTACCTTGAACATCCTTTCAATTGAACCCCTGTTCTGAAACTGCTCCTTTATTTTCTCTGTTACAAAGTGGTGGCTGATTATATGGTTTCTTAATGCATAGTCTGACATTTTGTCTTCTTGACATTCCTGGTCTCCTTCATAAAGCTTTTCTCTAAACTATAACAGAGGTGAAAACATTCCCAGCCATAGCTGTTCCCGATATCATAGACAGGCACATTGTTGGCCCTACATTTTGTTTGAGAAACGGTGACGATTCATGAGGATCTACTAATGAGGTGAGCTAACACAAAGACAATGGTGATGAGTACACCGGACCTGCCAGGCCTGGAAGAGGTTTCCGAGGGGCCCGGACCACAGCGTTGTCTCAGCTCAGCAGAGCAGCATGGAATCTGGTGTGGGATAGGCACTAACTAACGCCATTCACCCACAGCTCATTAACCCTTCACCTCTTGTTCAGCTGTGGCTCTCTCCACAGAAGAGAGGAGGGCAAAGAGAAATCCCTCACACACAAACCCACGTACATGCTGTTCCTTCGTGCACCATTAACTTTGATTTGAGTTTGTACTGTATGTTCTGAATGCTGATTATATGTGCAGCCTTGGTGGTTGTAGTGCAAGATGCAGATCATTAAAACCCAAACCTGCCTTGTCACTAAATGGATCTCAGAGAGAGGACTATTTGCATTACCCACAGGCCGGGCTGAGCTATACTGGTATTGATGCACGGACCGGTTTGTGGTTTTACTTTACCTTCTATAACGGTATTTGAATGTTTGGTTTGTTAATTGCGATGTGCCGGTGTGTATCGTCCATCTTTATTGTTTATTTCGCTAATCTCTCGCTCTGCTCTCTCTCAATGCTGCTTTCCACTCTACAGTTTCCTTGAAGTGTGCACTCATTCAGAACTCATTAGTCATTTTCTTTGAAATCCATGAAGGGACGTGAACAAGTGCACACCAAGGGGGAAAATTGATGGTGGTCTGCCCTCATATTGTTAGTCCACCCTGGTTGGCCTCCTACATGACAGCACTGCCAAGGCAGAGGGAGGTTTGCACAAAGGCATGTAGTCCAGCCATAACATCACTCGTGATCATGGGTCACTCTCCTTGAGCTCGTCTGCAATGGGTGTGTAAAGTGTGACCAACAGGGTCACAATGGTGTTTGGAGAGTTTAGGTCTCGTGCTTCTGACTCTGAAGCTCTGTTATCTCTATTGTCATACTGCACCTCCTTAAAGTTAAGGTCATATAGTCTAGTGTAACTCTGAAAAGTAGGATTGCTTCGGGTGAGGGTTAAAGCTGTTGAATTCTGGTTGCCTGCCACAACCACAGCAGTGATCTGCCAGAGCCAAGTCAGCATCATAATATGTAGTGAGCATGACTGCTCATCGCTGTAGTAGGCAGGAAGGGCACCTCAGCTCTCTCTTCAACGCACATATTTGACATATTGCATTTGTTTACAATATGGCTGACTTTAAGGTCTTTCACAGAGTCACTGAGGCACTGAACCAATTAATAAACAAAATAAGATATCGGATTTCAAGTTTCAATAACTCTTTAACAAAGCTTGCCATGGCTACTAAATTGATATATTCTGAAACAGTGGAGGATGGAGGAAATCCATGCTTTTAAATAAATAGATTGAGAAAAAGCCTATCCCTGATTTGAAAACCAACCCTTACACCCGATTCATTTGTTTAGACCCGAGCGGGTTGGATAAGTGTAAGCAATATGGTGACAATTCTACTTGGCCTATCAAAGGGCAATAACATATAACTAGTAACTGTAAGGGATTACATTTAGAAAGTAACCTACCCAACCCTGCTTCTACATCTCTGTCTCCTCCCCTTTCCCCTTTAATTCTGCTCCTGTTCTCCAGGATCTAGGAGTTGTGCCATGCTCCGAGAAGCCTACGGTATCCCTTCCCCAGACCTGGATCCACTTGATGTCCTCTAGGTGTTCTGCCAAACTCTGAGATCCCACTTTTCATTACATTATCTACAGCTGCTGTTATTGTCATGTTTTTTCATCTGCTAAAATGAACTGTGCTCGCCATATCATTGTGGGCACAGTGTTATACACAGATGCACGAGATACAGAACACTAGCACTGCAAACACTCCAAGGGTGAAGAGAGCAGCTGTGCCTGGACTTTGCAGTCACCCTCTTCAAGTCCCCCTTCCAAGACTAGCTGCCTGTTGAGGGAAAAAGACATGCAGATCCACCTATAGCGCCCACCTCCTCTCTATCCAACATGATATCCTAGGAAAACATCCTCCTGTCACAGATGTCAATGCTTCAAGCAGGCTTTGCAGTGCTAATGGGAAGAGATCAGTGTCAACCACTTGACGTGTATGTCAATACATCACAGTCAATTGGAAAAGGTGAGTGTCAACCAATTGACACTTATGTTAATACATTGCATTTAATGATAAAAGATGAGTGTTAGAAGGTGATGCTTATGTCAATGCATCACAGTCAATTGGAAAACACAAGTGTCAACAAATTGACAGTTATTATTATTATTTCAATACATTGCATTCAATGGGAAAAGTTGAGTGTCAAATAATTTATGCTTATGTCAATGCATCACATTCAATGGGAAAAGATAAGTCTCACTGTCACGTCCACTCTCGCTCCAGCTCCCCCACTCCAGCGCTCAACATCAACGGTCTACTTACCACCGGTCCTGGCAACCCATCTTTATGCACACCTGTGTCTCATCATCAGTCACTCCTGGACTTCATTACTCCCTTGATTACTTACCCTTTATATAGCACTCTTTTGTTATCAGTCATCAGGTAGTATTGTTTAATGTTTCATGTCAGACGCTTCACTTGTTTTGTATCGCGCCATGTTAGTTATTATTCAACTCACTAACTGCACCTGCTTCCTGTGTCAATGTTACAGAATATTACCTCTACAAATGGAAGCAGCAGTTAACAAATAATTCTCCCAGATGGTCGGCGAACAGGGACACCTACTTCGTCAACACCATAACCAGCTGGCTCATTTGAGAACGGCTATGGATGAGGTCCTCAGCGTTCTTCAATGAGTAGACATTACTCAAGGGGCGTCATCTCCAAACAGCGGAGGATTCTCAACCACAAGTTAAATTTTTATTTTACCTTTATTTAACTAGGCAAGTCAGTTAAGAACATTCTTATTTTCAATGACAGCCTAGGAACAGTGGGTTAACTGCCTGTTCAGGGGCAGAACGACAGATTTGTATCTTGTCAGCTCGGGGATTTGAACTTGCAACCTTACGGTTACTAGTACTTCCTGGTTGGAGCGAGTGGTCGCATCGGCACTTCGCTCCCGCAGGTAGTATAACTTTTTCATTACATTTCATTATATTTCATTATAGCACAACGGTTTGATTTGTCTAATCTTAGCAATTTCTTCTCAGCTAGCTACATAGCCGTCTTTGTGTCAAAGATAATTGCGTAATTATCGTATTTCGCCGTCCTAACGTAGTCTTCACTAGCCAGCTAGCTAACGTCCACTGATTAGCTGCACTGGAGAAACTATTACACAACTGAACGACTTGATTAGTGTAGTGTTAGCTAGCTACATAGCTGTCTTTGCTGTCTTCGTATCTTCGTATCCAAGATAATTGTGTTGTTTAGGTTTAGAGTGTAGTCTTAGAGTGATTATCTTAATTTACCGAGGTTAGCTAGCCAGCTATTTGTCGTCCTTAACGTAGGAGACTCTGCTAGCTAGCTAACAGCTAGCCAACGTCTTCTGAATAGACTCAACAACCCGGTCGCATTCACAGGTAGTATCACATTTTCATTTCATTTCATTACAATACAACGGTTTGATTTGTTTGATCGTAGCTAGCTACATAGCAGTCTTTGTATCAAAGATAATTGTGTAGTCTAGAGCGATTTTCTAGGTTAGCTAGCCAGCTATTGTCGTTCTTTTAACGCAACGTAACGTAAATAACACTACTAGCTAGCCAGCTAGCCCCCGAATAGCAGCACTGCAGAAACTATTACACTCAACGGAACGACTTGATTAGTGTAGTGTCAACAACGCACCCACTGCCAGCTAGCCTACTTCAGCAGTACTGTATCATTTTAGTCAATAAGATTCTTGCTACGTAGCTTAACTTTCTGAACATTCGAGACGTGTAGTCCACTTGTCATTCCAATCTCCTTTGCATTAGCGTAGCCTCTTCTGTAGCCTGTCAACTATGTGTCTGTCTATCCCTGTTCTCTCCTCTCTGCACAGACCATACAAACGCTCCACACCGCGTGGCCGCGGCCACCCTAATCTGGTGGTCCCAGCGCGCATGACCCACGTGGAGTTCCAGGTCTCCGGTAACCTCTGGAACTGCCAATCTGCGGTCAACAAGGCAGAGTTCATCTCAGCCTATGCCTCCCTCCAGTCCCTCGACTTCTTGGCACTGACGGAAACCTGGATCACCACAGACAACACTGCTACTCCTACTGCTCTCTCTTCGTCCGCCCACGTGTTCTCGCACACCCCTAGAGCTTCTGGTCAGCGGGGTGGTGGCACCGGGATCCTCATCTCTCCCAAGTGGTCATTCTCTCTTTCTCCCCTTACCCATCTGTCTATCGCCTCCTTTGAATTCCATGCTGTCACAGTTACCAGCCCTTTCAAGCTTAACATCCTTATCATTTATCGCCCTCCAGGTTCCCTCGGAGAGTTCATCAATGAGCTTGATGCCTTGATAAGCTCCTTTCCTGAGGACGGCTCACCTCTCACAGTTCTGGGCGACTTTAACCTCCCCACGTCTACCTTTGACTCATTCCTCTCTGCCTCCTTCTTTCCACTCCTCTCCTCTTTTGACCTCACCCTCTCACCTTCCCCCTACTCACAAGGCAGGCAATACGCTCGACCTCATCTTTACTAGATGCTGTTCTTCCACTAACCTCATTGCAACTCCCCTCCAAGTCTCCGACCACCACCTTGTATCCTTTTCCCTCTCGCTCTCATCCAACACCTCCCACACTGCCCCTACTCGGATGGTATCGCGCCGTCCCAACCTTCGCTCTCTCTCCCCCGCTACTCTCTCCTCTTCCATCCTATCATCTCTTCCCTCCGCTCAAACCTTCTCCAACCTATCTCCTGATTCTGCCTCCTCAACCCTCCTCTCCTCCCTCTCTGCATCCTTTGACTCTCTATGTCCCCTATCCTCCAGGCCGGCTCGGTCCTCCCCTCCCGCTCGATGACTCATTGCGAGCTCATAGAACAGGGCTCCGGGCAGCTGAGCGGAAATGGAGGAAAACTCGCCTCCCTGCGGACCTGGCATCATTTCACTCCCTCCTCTCTACATTTTCCTCCTCTGTCTCTGCTGCTAAAGCCACTTTCTACCACGCTAAATTCCAAGCATCTGCCTCTAACCCTAGGAAGCTCTTTGCCACCTTCTCCTCCCTCCTGAATCCTCCCCCCCTCCTACCTCTCTGCAGATGACTTCGTCAACCATTTTGAAAAGAAGGTTGACGACATCCGATCCTTGTTTGCTAAGTCAAACGACACCGCTGGTTCTGCTCACACTGCCCTACCCTGTGCTCTGACCTTTCTCCCCTCTCTCTCCAGATGAAATCTCACGTCTTGTGACGGCCGGCCGCCCAACAACCTGCCCGCTTGACCCTATCCCCTCTCTTCTCCAGACCATTTCTGGAGACCTTCTCCCTTACCTCACCTCGCTCATCAACTCATCCCTGACCGCTGGCTATGTCCCTTCCGTCTTCAAGAGAGCGAGAGTTGCACCCCTTCTGAAAAAACCTACACTCGATCCCTCCGATGTCAACAATTACAGACCAGTATCCCTTTCTTTTCTCTCCAAAACTCTTGAACGTGCCGTCCTTGGCCAGCTCTCCCGCTATCTCTCTCTGAATGACCTTCTTGATCCAAATCAGTCAGGTTTCAAGACTAGTCATTCAACTGAGACTGCTCTCCTCTGTATCACGGAGGCGCTCCGCACTGCTAAAGCTAACTCTCTCTCCTCTGCTCTCATCCTTCTAGATCTATCGGCTGCCTTCGATACTGTGAACCATCAGATCCTCCTCTCCACCCTCTCCAAGTTGGGCATCTCCGGTGCGGCCCACGCTTGGATTGCGTCCTACCTGACAGGTCGCTCCTACCAGAATCTGTCTCCTCACCACGCGCTCTCACCACTGGTGTCCCCCAAGGCTCTGTTCTAGGCCCTCTCCTATTCTCGCTATACACCAAGTCACTTGGCTCTGTCATAACCTCACATGGTCTCTCCTATCATTGCTACGCAGACGACACACAACTAATCTTCTCCTTTCCCCCTTCTGATGACCAGGTGGCGAATCGCATCTCTGCATGTCTGGCAGACATATCAGTGTGGATGACGGATCACCACCTCAAGCTTAACCTCTGCAAGACGGAGCTGCTCTTCCTCCCGGGGAAGGACTGCCCGTTCCATGATCTCGCCATCATGGTTGACAACTCCATTGTGTCCTCCCAGAGTGCTAAGAACCTTGGCGTGATCCTGGACAACACCCTGTCGTTCTCAACCAACATCAAGGCGGTGGCCCGTTCCTGTAGGCTCATGCTCTACAACATCCGCAGAGTACGACCCTGCCTCACACAGGAAGCGGCGCAGGTCCTAATCCAGGCACTTGTCATCTCCCGTCTGGATTACTGCAACTCGCTGTTGGCTGGGCTCCCTGCCTGTGCCATTAAACCCCTTCAACTCATCCAGAACGCCGCAGCCCGTCTGGTGTTCAACCTTCCCAAGTTCTCTCACGTCACCCCGCTCCTCCGTTCTCTCCACTGGCTTCCAGTTGAAGCTCGCATCCGCTACAAGACCATGGTGCTTGCCTACGGAGCTGTGAGGGGAACGGCACCTCAGTACCTCCAGGCTCTGATCAGGCCCTACACCCAAACAAGGGCACTGCGTTCATCCACCTCTGGCCTGCTCGCCTCCCTACCACTGAGGAAGTACAGCTCCCGCTCAGCCCAGTCAAAACTGTTCGCTGCTCTGGCCCCCCAATGGTGGAACAAACTCCCTCACGACGCCAGGACAGCGGAGTCAATCACCACCTTCCGGAGACACCTGAAACCCCACCTCTTTAAGGAATACCTAGGATAGGATAAGTAATCCCTCTCACCCCCCCCTTTAAGATTTAGACGCACTATTGTAAAGTGACTGTTCCACTGGATGTCATAAGGTGAATGCACCAATTTGTAAGTCGCTCTGGATAAGAGCGTCTGCTAAATGACTTAAATGTAAATGTAGTCCAACGCTCTAACTACTAGGCTAAGCTGCCGACCCAGCGAGACAGTATCCCAGCCCATCCAGCAGCCCGTCCTGGTCAGCAATACCCGATTATCCCCCACCCCGGACAAATATGATGTGACTCCATTGAAATGCTGTGGCTTCCTACACCAGTGCTCCCTCTATTTCGCTCAACAGCTGGGAGCCCCCACCACCGAGAGGTCCAAGGTTGCTGGACGGGCGTTGGAGCGGGCCACGGTCATCTGGGAGAGAGGAGAGGAAGAGCTGGGTTCCTATGAGGGGTTCATGGCTCTGTTCAGGGTGCTCTTCGACCATCCACCAGAGGGCAGAGAGTGGGGTGAACTCCAAATACGACAGGATGGCCAGACCATGGCATAGTACATGTTCACCTTTCGGTTAGTGGCAGCATTCAGCGGATGGAATGATCTGGCGCTCCGCACCGTATTCAGAAGAGGATTGCAAGGAGGAGGTCCAGACGGAGTTGGCTACCTTGGACACAATCATCTGGATGGCCATCTGTCTGGATAACCTTTGGGAGCGGTACCCCCATTGCCTCTCTCCCTCGTCCGTTGATCATTCAGAGCCTGAACCCATGGAGGTGGGAGCCACACGTCTCTCCGCGGCTGAGTGAAGCCATCGTAGAAAGCTGGGCCTCTGTCCTTATTATGGACTGGAGGGCAACCAGCTTCAACGGTGTCCGGTACGTTCTAACTGGGGGTCCACGGTAGTAGGAGGGACAGCCACGTGGTCACCCGTCTCCTGGGTTAGGCACTTTCCCCCAAACCTTTCCTAGAAACGATTTCAATTACTGGCTGTCCTTAATGTTTTGTTTCTACAGCTCTTGTGGGGAATTGTATTGACCAGTCCCTCGCTTCCTCCCTTAACATCACCTCATTCCCTCTCTCCTTACCTTGTCCGGTTCAAGCACTGGATAGTCAACCACTGGGATCTGGGACAATCACACACAGCACCACTCACCCTCACCGTGGAATCCATAATACCCTTCCTCATTAATAACCCTACCATCTCATGAACGAGGATGAAAATCACAGACTGGGTACCTTAATGTCGGAAGACCTCCTTACCCTTTCCCTTTGGTTCTGTGTCGGTTGAGAGTCCTGTGGTTGCCCTTCAGCCCAACATCCCGGAGGTATACCATGATCTTAGGGAGTTTTTTTCCAAGACCCACGCCACATGTCTCCCTCATTGCCCCTGGGCCCGTGCCATCGACCTGCTTGCAGGCTCTGCGCCTCCGCAAGGCCGCATCTACCCTCTGTTGGTGGCCGAAACTAAAGCTATGGAGGAGTACATCCAGGAGGCTCTCCAACAGGGTTTCATTCACATGTGCACCACCCCTGCATCGGCAGGCTTCTTCTTTGTGGCCAAGAAGGACGGAGGATTGCGTCTGTGCATCGATTACAGAGATCTGAATTCCATCACCATGAAGTACCGCTACCCTCTCTCGTTGGTGCCGGCTGCGATTGAACAACTCTGCGGAGCTTGGTTTTTCACGAAGTTGGACCTGCAGAGTGCCTACAATTTGATCCGCATCTGGGAGGGGGATGAATGGAAGATGGCCTTCAGCACGATGTCTGGTCACTTGGAGTACTTGATGATGCCTTTTGGATTAGCCAATGCTCCATCAGTGTTCCAGGCATTCATCATCGAGGTGTTTCGGGACATGCTCGGAGACTGTGATTGTGTATATTGACATCTTGGTCTACTCGGCTACCTTGGAGGAGCACATCACTCACGTCCGAGTAGTCCTAGTCCTTGAACAACCATGTGTACGTCAAGGCAGAGAAGTGCCACTTCCATCAGGAGGAGGTCTCCTTTTTGGGTTATCAGATTGGCCCGCAAGGAGTCATTATGGATGAGAGGAAGGTGGATGCTGTCATGGCCGGCCCAAACCACCATAAAAGGTTTACAATGATTTTGGGGATTTTCCAACATGTTTCCGCCGATTCCATTAACTTCTTGACGCTACCCATCCCTTAAGCGGGATAATTGTCATCAGCAACTGCTGACTAGCACAGCGCCACAGTCAAATAATATTACTAATAAATATTCATATTCATGAAATCACAAGTGCAATATTGCAAAACAGTTTAGCCATTTGTTAATCCACCTGTCTCAGATTTTGAAATTATGCCTTACAGCGAAAGCAATCCAAGCGTTTGTGTAAGTTTATCGATAGCATAGGATAAGCAGACGCTCTGGATAAGAGCGTCTGCTAAATGACTTAAATGTAATGTAAAGCATAGCAAAACATCTGCATTTAAATTACTTAAATGTAATGTAATGTAATGTAAAGCACAGCAAAACATTATGTACACTAAGCATTAAGTAGCTAGGTCACTTAAATCAGAAAAGCAATCAAATTAATTGTTTACCTTTGATCTTCGGATATTTTCACTCACGAGACTCCTAGTTACACAACAAATGTCCCTTTTGTTCCATAAAGATTATTTTTATATCCAAATACCTCCGTTTGTTTGTCGCGTTATGTTCAGAAATTCACAGGAAAGACCAGTCATGACAACGCAGACGGAAATTCCAAATAATATCCATAATGTCCACAAACATGTCAAACGTTTTTTATAATCAATCCTCAGGTTGTTTATAAAATATATATTTGATAATATATCAACCGTGAGTGTAGGTTTTTCAATAGGACCAGGAGAAACAATTACCGCTTTACTCTGTTACACAACTCACTCTGAGAGCCCCCACCTATCCACTTACGCAATGTGAACTTTCTTGCTCATTTTTCAAAATAAAAGCCTGAAACTATGTCTAAAGACTGACACCTTAGGGAAGCCATAGAAAAAGGAATCAGGTTGATATCCCTTTAAATGAAGGATAGGCATGCATAGGAACAGAGGTTTCAAAATAAGAGTCACTTCCTGATTGGATTTTCCTCAGGTTTTCGCCTGCAATATCAGTTCTTTTATACTCACAGACAATATTTTGACAGTTTTGGAAACTTTTGAGTTTTTTATATGCATATTATATGCATATTCTAGTTTCTGGGGCTGAGAAATAGGCCGTTTCAAATGGGTACGTTTTTTAGCCAAAAACGAAAATACTGCCCCCTACACGCAAAAGGTTAAGACCTTTTAGCTCGATCGCCTCCTCTCACTTCTCTCCTCAAGGGTGGTCCCCAGAAGTTGATGGAATTCTGCAGCTGATGAAGCTTTCTTCCTACTGAAGAGTTGTTTCACATCAGCCCTGCTAAAACATCCAGATCCTACGCTACCCTTCATGGAGAGGAACTATGATGTTGGCGATCAGGAGCTTCTAACGGTGAAGTTGGCATTAGAGGAGTGGAGACACTGGATGGAGGGCGCCCAGGACCCATTTTTCATCCTCACCAACCATCGGAACTGGAGTACATGTGGACAGCGAAGCGACTGAACCCGTGACAAGCCAGATGGGCCCTTTTCTTCACCAGATTCGATTGCACGCTGATATATCGCTTAGGTTAAGAAAACGTCAAAGACGATGCCCTGTCCCATCTTTACAATTAGGGAGAGGTTCCTGTCTTGAGTGCACCTATAATCCCGAGTTGTAGCCCCCATGCTCTGGGGCATAGATGTTATCAGCCAGCCTTGGCTCCATGTACTCCAAGCCAGACCGAAGGTTCTGCGGTGGATGAGTGGTTCAGGCGCGCAGAAGAGGTATGGAACGATGCCCACACGAGACTCCAGCGCGCCGTTCCAGCGCGCCGTTCACCGTCATAAATAGCAGGCAGATCGGCACCGCAGTGAGGCTCCCGTGTTCCATCCTGGTGTTCACATCTGGCTCTCCACCAGGAACCACCCGCTCCGCCTGCCCTGTAAGATGCTAAGTCCCCAGTTTGTAGGGCTGTTCAAGGTCCTCCGGAGGGTGAACTCCCCACTAACTACCGGATCTCACCATCTTTTCATGTTTCCCTCAGGCCGATTGGTTCTTGGTCACCTGGCTGATACCGTCCCCCACAAGATTTTTTGACCAAGGTGTGGAAGGTATATTTGTGATCTGTTTGGTGTTTAACGGAGGAAAACAATTAGACTTTTACTTACAGTGTTCGCATGCATTGTGCGACAGAACCTTTCCTAACTTAGTACTAAAAGAGATGCCTCTGTAGTATTCGGGTCAAACTTGTCACCATTTTTAAATATTAGTGTGATAAAGCCTGGGCTCCAGATCTCAAGAAGGTAGCTTACCCTCATCACAAGCTTGAGAATAGGCTCATCATAGTGCTGCTGTGTTTCAGCATCTGTTTCGAATGCTGTCTGACCCACAGGCTTTACCATGCTCGAAGGCCTTTGTTTTATTATTTAGTTTAGACAATGTCCAACTGGTTTTGTTGGTATTTTGCTGTTCATTCTATGGTGGGCATTCTAGGGTGGGCATTCTGTTAATTTTCTATGTTTTGTATTTATTTGTTGTTTGTCTGGTGTGGTTCTCAGAGGCAGCTGTCTATCGTTGTTTCTGATTGAGAACCATACTTAGGTAGCTTTTTCCCACATGGGTTTGGTGGGTAGTTGTTTTCTGTTTTTGTGTCTGCACCAGACAACTGTTTTGGTTATTCCATTTGTCATTTTTTGTATTTAGTGTTCAGTGTCAAATAAATAACATTAACAAGTACCACTGCGCTTTGGTTCTCATCTTCTTCCCCCAACAGCCGTTACATTACAGCTAAAAAATACCATGCTATTGTTTGAGGATAGTGCACAACAACAAAACACTTATCACGGCAACTGGTTTGATACATTCACCTTTGAAGTTAAATAATGTACTTACATTCAATAATCTTGCTTTGATTTGTCATCCTGGCGGTCCCAGAGATAAAATGAAGGGTCGTTTTCTGTGAGCAAATACATCTTTATATTCAAATGTAAGAACTGGTTTCTACACCCCACTTCTGGCTTCACTCCCGCCCGGCCTTCTAGATGTGTGAAGGTTAGTGTCTTTTCTGTAGGGAAGCTAATGATCCATCATGTATGACATTCCTGAAAGTGTGTAAACTTAAATGTTTTATTACCATAGCATTTCTGTATGTTCTCTATGGTTATGTACTTGAAAATGCGTCAATTGACCAATTTGGCACATTTGGGGAAACACGAAGAACACCTGGCAGACTTGATACAAAATATTGTGTAGTGATGTAATTCTTCAATGGATCAGTCTGAAACTTTGCATACATTGCTGCCATCTTGTGAACAACATCTAAATTACACCTAGAATCCGACATCACTGTCTTGCGTTTCAAAGATGATGCAAAAACAAATATTTGAAAACACGTTTCTTTTGTTTGTATCTTTTACCAGATCTAATGTGTTATATTTTCCTACATTAATTTCACATTTCCGCAAACAGTGTTTCCTTTCAGATATTATCAAGAACATGCACATCCTTGCTTCAGGTCCTGAACTACAGGCAGTTGTTACGAATAACTATGAGTGGTGGATGGAATCAGGCGCAGAGAGCAGGGGTCTGTCGTTTATCAAATTTATTACACCGGTGCAACCGAAAATGATCACGACAACACACAGGGCGTATATAGGTTGCCAGTCCAAAACAACAGCACAAAACAGACCAGAGGATAAAGATAAAACAAATCACACCATCAAACAGAGTAACAAAAAACAAGACTGCACAAAATACCCAGCGGGCCTAGTGCCCTTAAATACCCTTCAAACAAACCCTAATACAAAACAGGTGTACCCAATTAACCACTAACCAACACAAACGGAAAAGGAATCGATGGCAGCTAATAGGCCGGTGACGACGACCACCGAGCCCTGCCCGAACAGGAAGAGGCACCCTCTTCAGCGAGGTTCGTGACAGCAGTTACATTTGGGTATGTCATTTTAGGTGGAAACTGAAGGGGGGGGGAAAGGCTTTGATCCTAAAGAGGTTTCTAGGTGGCATTTTTTTGTCCACTTGTATGTGGTCAGGAGGGGGTAGAGTTTAGGTTTTAAATGTAGGGGTTCTTTATCAGATGTTCTGAAATTCTAATTTGACAGTTGTCTGAAAAGGGGAGCTGTGGCTTGACCATAAAGGCATAGATTATTTTTCTTGCTCCATATATGTTATGGCATAGTTGACAAAACTGTTTACTAGTGCAAAGCAATAAGTCAACCTACCCAGAGTCACCCAGAGTCCTGCCATTAACAATGTACAGACCCAGGCTTATACAGAGCTAGAGAACTTGTTTCCCATTTTTGTTAACAATACTTTCGAAGCTCTGTCTCTGTAATCAGTTGTGATTCATACACTGATGTAATACGATATATATGGGTGTTTCCCTCTAAATCTATGTAGTCTGCTTCTTTACAAGTTCAAGCATTTAGATCTTCCATTAAGATTACTTTGCCAACTGACTTAAAAATGAATCTTGTCAGAATAGTCTGAAAACGATATTTGTTACAATATGGAGAGTCAGACGGAGGGCATATACAGTTGAAGTCGGAAGTTTACATGCACTTAGGTTGGAGTCATTAAAACTTGTTTTTAAACCACTCCACAAATTTCTTGTAAACAAACTATAGGTTTGGCAAGTCAGTTCGAACATCTATTTTGTGCATGGCACAAGGAATCTTTCCAACAATTGTTTACAGACAGATTATTTCACTTATAATTCACTGTATCACAATTCCAGTGGGTCAGAAGTTTACATACACTAAGTTGACTGTGACTTTAAACAGCTTGGAAAATTCCAGAAAATTATGTCATGGCTTTAGAAGCTTCTGATAGGCTAACTGACATCATTTGAGTCAATTGGAGGTGTACTTGTGGATGTATTTCAAAGCCTACCTTCAAATTCAGTGCCTCTTTGCTTGACAACATGGGAAAATAAAAAGAAATCAGCCAAGACCTCAGAAAAAACAATTGTAGACTTCCACAAGTCTGGTTCATCCTTGGGAGCAATTTCCAAATGCCTGAAGGTACCAATTGCATCTGTACAAACAATAGTATGCAAGTATATACACCATGGGACCACGCAGCCATCATACTGCTCAGGAAGGAGACATGTTCTGTCTCCTGGAGATGAATGTACTTTGGTGCGAAAAGTGCAAATCAATCCCAGGACAACAGCAAAGGTGAAGATGCTGGAGGAAACAGGTACAAAAGTATCTATATCCACAGTAAAACGATTACTTTATCGACATAACCTGAAAGTCCGCTCAGCAAGGAAAAAGTCACTGCTCCAAAACCGCCCAAAAAAAATCCAGACTATGGTTTGCAACTGCACATGGGGACAAAGATCATACTTTTTGGGGAAATGTCCTCTGGTCTGATGAAACAGAAATAGAACTGTTTGGCCAAAATTACCATCGTTATGTTTAGAGGAAAAAGGGGGAAGCTTGCAAACCAAAGAACACCATCCCAAACGTTGAAGCACGAGGGTGGCAGCATCATGTTGTGGGGATGCTTTGCTGCAGGAGGGACTGGTGCACTTCACAAAATACATGGCATCATGAGGAGGAAAATTATGTGGATATATTGAAGCAACATCTCAAGACATCAGTCAGGAAGTTAAAGCTTGGTTGCAAATGGGTCTTCCAAATGGACAATGACCCCAAGCATACTTCCAAAGTTGTGCCAAAATGGCTTAAGGACAGCAAAACCAAGGTATTGGAGTGGCCATCACAAAGCTCTGACCTCAATCTTATAGAAAATGTGTGGGCAGAACTGAAAAAGCATGTGCGAGCAAGGAGGCCTACAAACCTGACT
Source organism: Oncorhynchus gorbuscha (assembly GCF_021184085.1). Taxonomy (NCBI): domain Eukaryota; kingdom Metazoa; phylum Chordata; class Actinopteri; order Salmoniformes; family Salmonidae; genus Oncorhynchus; species Oncorhynchus gorbuscha. Next base: position 39,066,379 of record NC_060177.1, on the reverse strand, counting down.
CAGTTACACCAGCTCTGTCAGGTGGAATAGGCCAAAATTCACCCAAATTGCTGTGGGAAGCTTGTGGAAGGCTACCCAAAATGTTTGACCCATGTTAAACAATTTAAAGGCAATGCTACCAAATACTAATTGAGTGTATGTAAACTTCTGACCCACTGGGAATGTGATGAAAGAAATAAAAGCTGAAGTAAATAATTCTCTCTACTATTATTCTGACATTTCACATTCTTAAAATAAAGTGGTCATCCTAACTGACCTAAGACAGGGAACTTTTACTCTATTTAAATGTCAGGAATTGTGAATGTTTCTTAAGGATGTGTATAACAGTGGATTGATCTATCATTGTGGGTGTTATAACAGGTTAGGGGATAGAACAAATATCTCTCTCTCTCTCTCTCTCTCTCTCTCTCTCTCTCTCTCTCTCTCTCTCTCTCTCATGGGCTTTTTTGTCATGGGAAACGCATGCCAAAACAAGTGAAATAGATAATAAACAAAAGTGAAATAAACATTACACTGAAGTTCCAAAATGAAGATGTTTCAAATGTCATAATGTCTATATACAGTGTTTTAATGATGTGCAAATAGTTAAAGTGCAAAATGGAAAATAAATAACATATAGGTTATATTTACAATGGTGTTTGATTTTCACAAATCTTGCTGCTGTGATATTTCACCCAATAGATATGGGAGTTTATCAAAATTTGATTGGTTTTCAAATTCTTTGTGGGTCTGTATAATCTGAGGGAAATATGTGTCTCTATGGTTATACATTTGTTAGGAAGTGCAGCTCAGTTTCTACATTTTGTGGGCAGTGTGCACATAGCCTGTCTTCTCTTGAGAGCCAGGTCTGCATTGGCAGCCTTTCTCAATAGCAAAGCTATGCTCACTGAGTCTGTACATAGTCAAAGATTTCCTTCATTTTGGGTCAGTCACAGTGGTCAGGTATTCTGCCACTGTATACTCTCTGTTTAGGGCCAAAAGCATTCTAGTTTGCTCTGTTGTTTTGTAAATTCCTTCTAATGTGTCAAGTAAATATATATATTTTCTCATGATTTGACTGTGTCTGATTGTGTTGCTGTCCTGGGGCTCTATGGGGTCTGTTTGTGTTTGTGAACTGAGCCCCAGGACCAGTTTGCTTGGGGAGTTCTTCTCCAGATTAATTTCTCTGTAGGTGATGGCTTTGTTATTGAAGGTTTGAGAATCGCTTCCCTGTTAGGTGGTTGAATTTAACGGCTCTTTTCTGGATTTTGACAATTAGTGGGTATTGGCCTAATTCTGCTCTGCATGAATTATTTGGTGATTTACGTTATACACTTAGGATATTTTTGCTTGTCCCATTTTGTGAATTCTTGGTTGGTGAGCGGACCCCAGACGTCACAACCATAAATGGGTTCTATAACTGATTCAAGTATTTTTAGCCAGATCCTAATTATGTCAAATGTGATTTTATTTTTATTTCTTGCCTTGTGTCTCAGATCGTTTACAGCTTTGTGAAAGTTACCTGTGGCGCTGATGTTTAGGTTTGTCTAGGTTTTTGTGTGCTCTAGGGCAATGGTGTCGAGATGGAATTTGTATTTGTGGTCTTGGCAACTAGACCTTTTTTGGAATACCATTAATTTTGTCTCACCGAGATTTACTGTCAGTGCCCAGGGCTGACAATCTGTGCAGAATATTTAGGTGCTGCAGTAGGCCCTCCTTGCTTGGGGACAGAAGCACCAGATCAGTAGACATTTAACTTCAGATTCTAGTAGGGTGAGGCCGGGTGCTGCAGACTGTTCTAGTGCCCTCGCCAATTCGTTGATATATATGTTGAAGAGGGTGGGCCTTAAGCTGCATCCCTGTCTCACCCCGGCCCCGTGGAAAGAAATGTGTTTTTTTGTACATTTTAACCGCACACTTGTTGTTCGTGTAAATGGATTTTAAATGTTGTATGTTTTTTCCCCCAACACCACTTTTTTTTTTTTAAATAAACAAAACATGAGAAGACTTTGCTTTTGTTTTGTTTGTCAATTAGGGTGTGCAGGGTGAATATGTGGTCTGTCGTAAGGTAATTTGGTAAAAAGCCAATTTGACATTTGCTCAGTACATCGTTTTCACTGAGGAAATGTTCGAGTCTGCTGTTAATGATAATGCAGAGGATTTTCCCAAGGTTGCTGTTGACACATATCCCCCGGTTGTTAGGCAGGTGAGTGAGGAACCAAAAGCGATATAACGGAAACAGAGTCTTTTAATGTCCAAACAGGGAAAACATAAATCCTCAATCATTACAGGGGAAGTCCAAACAGGGAAAACACAAATCCTCTAGTTTAACAGGAGAGTCCCCCTTCTAGTTGTTGAGGAGAGTTGCAGGGCTAGCGGCAACAGACTGCAGGTCCCTTCGGGTAGGCGCGGGCCGTAGAGGATAGAGACACCTGCTCACACGTAGTATCTGATGACGAGGCAGAATACAACTGGACGGAACAAAAGCAAAGCAAACAGTAAACAAGAATCCGACAAGGACAGAAGCAGAAACAGAGAGAGAAATAGAGACTTAATCAGAGGGCAAAATAGGGGACAGGTGTGAAAGAGTAAATGAGGTCGTTAGGAGAATGAGGAACAGCTGGGAGCAGGAACGGAACGATAGAGAGAGAGAGGAATAGAGAGAGAGAAAAAAACCTAATAAGACCAGCAGGGGGAAACGAAGAGAAGAGAAAGCACAGGGACAAGACATGACAATACAATACATGACAGTACCCCCCCACTCACCGAGCGCCTCCTGGCGCACTCGAGGAGGAAACCTGGCGGCAACGGAGGAAATCATCGATCAGCGAACGGTCCAGCACGTCCCGAGATGGAACCCAACTCCTCTCCTCAGGACCGTAACGGGAAACGATGAAGAGGGAATCTAGTGCAATTACTATTATAAAAATGAGACATGGGTAGAGAACTGTAAGAGTTTGAGCAATCAGGACCAAACAGGCCAGGAGAGTAACAACTAGGGACAGACTGAGACACAGCAAGGCTAAGACCAGGAACAGGAGAGAGGCGGTGGCTGTGGACAGACTGAGACACAGCAAGTGCAGGAGCAGGACCAGGAGAGATGCGGTGGCTGGGGACAGACTGAGACACAGCAAGGGCAGGAAAGATGCGGTGGCAGGGGACAGACTGAGACACAGCAAGGGCAGGAGAGATGCGGTGGCTGGGGACAGACTGAGACACAGCAAGGCCAGGAGCAGGACCAGGAGAGATGCAGTGTCTGGGGACAGACTTAGACACAGCAAGGCCAGGAGCAGAAGCAGGAAGAGAGTTACCGGACTTAGTCTGCGCGCAGTCCGAACAAGCAACCACGAAACGACGCGTATCACGCTCCTGAGTGGGCCACCAAAAACGCTGGCGAAAAGAAGCAAGCGTACCCCGAACGCCGAGGTGGCCGGCTGACTTGGCAGAGTGAGCCCACTGAAGAACGGCCAGACAAGTAGGAACGGGAACGAAAAGAAGGTTCCTAGGACAAGCGCGCGGAGAAGGAGTGTGAGTGAGTGCTTGCTTAACCTGCCTCTCAATTCCCCAGACAGTCAACCCGACAACACGCCCCTCAGGGAATCTCCCCTCGGGGTCGGTGGAGGCTACTGAAGAACTGAAGAGACGGGATAAAGCATCAGGCTTGGTGTTCCTTGAGCCCGGACGATAAGAAATAACGAACTCGAAATGAGCGAAATACAGCGCCCAACGAGCCTGACGCGCATTAAGTCGTTTGGCAGAACGGATGTACTCAAGGTTCTTATGGTCAGTCCAAACGACAAAAGGAACGGTCGCCCCCTCCAACCACTGTCGCCATTCGCCTAGGGCTAAGCGGATGGCGAGCAGTTCGCGGTTAGCCACATCATAGTTACGTTCCGACGGCGACAGGCAATGAGAAAAATACGCGCAAGGGTGGACCTTATCGTCAGAATGGGAGCGCTGGGACAGAATGGCTCCCACGCCCACCTCTGACGCGTCTACCTCGACAATAAACTGTTTAGTGATGTCAGGTGTAACAAGGATAGGAGCGGATGTAAAACGCTTCTTGAGGAGATCAAAAGCTCCCTGGGCAGAAATGGACCACTTAAAGCACGTCTTGACAAAAGTAAGGGCTGTGAGAAGAGCTGCCACTCGACCGAAATTACGAATGAAACGCCGATAGAAATTCGCGAAACCGAGAAAGCGCTGCAGTTCGACACGTGACTTAGGGACGGGCCTATCGCTGACAGCATGGACCCTAGTGGGATCCATCTGAATGCCTTCAGCGGAAATAACAGAACCGAGAAAAGTGACGGAGGAGACATGAAAAGCGCACTTCTCAGCCTTCACATAAAGACAATTCTCTAAAAGGCGCTGGAGGACACGTCGAACGTGCTGAACATGAATCTGGAGTGACGGTGAAAAAAATCAGGATCTCGTCAAGGTAAACAAAAACAAAGATGTTCAGCATGTCACTCAGTACATCATTCACTAATGCCTGAAAGACAGCTGGAGCATTAGCGAGACCGAACGGCAGAACCCGGTATTCAAAATGCCCTAACGGAGTGTTAAACGCCGTTTTCCACTCGTCCCCCTCCCTGATGCGCACGAGATGGTAAGCGTTACGAAGGTCCAACTTAGTAAAGAACCTGGCTCCCTGCAGAATCTCGAAAACTGAAGACATAAGGGAAGCGGATAACGATTCTTAACCGTTATGTCATTCAGCCCTCGATAATCCACGCAGGGCGCAGGGTCCCGTCCTCTTCCTTAACAAAAAGAACCCCGCTTCGGCGGGAGAGGAGGAAGGGACCACGGTACCGGTGTCGAGAGCTACAGACAAATAATCTTCGAGAGCCTTTTGTTCGGTAGCCGACAGAGAGTCTAGTCTACCCCGTGGGGGAGTAGTACCCGGAAGGAGATCAATACAACAATCATACGACCGGTGAGGAGGAAGGGAGGTGGCCCTGGACCGACTGAAGACCGTGCGCAGATCATGATATTCCTCCGGCACCCCTGTCAAATCACCAGGCTCCTCCTGTGAAGAGGGGGCAGAAGAAACAGGAGGAATAGCAGACACTAAACACTTAACATGACAAGAGACGTTCCAGGAGAGGATAGAATTACTAGACCAATTAATAGAAGGATTATGACACACTAGCCAGGGATGGCCCAAAACAACAGGTGTAAAAGGTGAACAAAAAATCAAAAAAGAAATGGTTTCACTATGATTACCAGAGACAGTGAGGGTTAAAGGTAGCGTTTCACGCTGAATCCTGGGGAGAGGACTACCATCCAAGGTGAACATAGCCGTGGGCTCCCCTAACTGCCTGAGAGGAATGTCATGTTCCCGAGCCCAGGCTTCGTCCATAAAACAGCCCTCCGCCCCAGAGTCTATTAATGCACTGCAGGAAGCTGCCGAACCGGTCCAGCGTAGATGGACCGACAAGGTAGTACAGGAACTTGACGGAGAGACCTGAGTAGTAGCGCTCACCAGTAGCCCTCCGCTTACTGATGAGCTCTGGCCTTTTACTGGACATGAAATGACAAAATAACCAGCGGAACCGCAATAGAGACAGAGGCGGTTGGTGATTCTCCGTTCCCTCTCCTTAGTCGAGATGCGAATACCCCCCAGCTGCATGGGCTCAACACCTGAGCCAGTGGGGGGAGATGGTAGAGATGCGGAGAGGGGGAACACTGTTAACGCGAGCTCTCTTCCATGAGCTCGGTGACAAAGATCTACCCGTCGTTCTATGCGAATGGCGAGTTCAAACAAAGAATCCACGCTGGAAGGAACCTCCCGGGAGAGAATCTCATCCTTAACCTCAGCGTGGAGACCCTCCAGAAAACGAGCGAGCAACGCCGGCTCGTTCCAGTCACTGGAGGCAGCAAGAGTGCGAAACTCTATAGAGTAATCCGTTATGGATCGATTACCTTGACATAGGGAAGACAGGGACCAGGAAGCTTCTTTCCCAAAAACAGAACGATCAAAAACCCGTATCATCTCTTCCTTAAAGTTCTGATATTGGTTAGTACACTCAGCCCTTGCCTCCCAGATAGCCGTGCCCCACTCACGAGCCCGTCCAGTAAGGAGAGATATGACGTAGGCGATACGAGCAGTACCCCTGGAGTACGTGTTGGGCTGGAGAGAGAACACAATATCACACTGGGTAAGGAACGAGCGACATTCAGTGGGCTCCCCAGAGTAACACGGTGGGTTATTAATTCTGGGCTCCGGAGACCCGGAAGCCCAGGAGGTAACCAGTGGATCGAGGCGGAGATTGTGAATATCCTCCGAGAGGCCGGAGACTTGGGCGGCCAAGGTCTCAACGGCATGTCGAGCAGCAGACAATTCCTGTTCGTGTCTGCCTAGCATCGCTCCCTGGAACTCGACGGCTGAGTGGAGAGAATCCGAAATCGCTGGGTCCATTCTAGGTCGGATTCTTCTGTTAGGCAGGTGAGTGAGGACCCAAAAGCGATATAACGGAAACAGAGTCTTTTAATGTCCAAACAGGGAAGACATAAATCCTCAATCATTACAGGGGAAGTCCAAACAGGGAAAAGACAAATCCTCTAGTTTAACAGGAGAGTCCCCCTTCTAGTTGTTGAGGAGAGTTGCAGGGCTAGCGGCAACAGACTGCAGGTCCCATCGGGTAGGCGCGGGCCGTAGAGGATAGAGACACCTGCTCACACGTAGTATCTGATGACGAGGCAGAATACAACTGGACGGAACAAAAGCAAAGCAAACAGCAAACAAGAATCCGACAAGGACAGAAGCAGAAACAGAGAGAGAAATAGAGACTTAATCAGAGGGCAAAATAGGGGACAGGTGTGAAAGAGTAAACGAGGTCGTTAGGAGAATGAGGAACAGCTGGGAGCAGGAACGGAACGATAGAGAGAGAGGAATAGAGAGAGAGAAAGAAACCTAATAAGACCAGCAGGGGGAAACGAAGAGAAGAGAAAGCACAGGGACAAGACATGACAATACAATACATGACACCGGTAGTTATTGGTGTTAAATTTTTCTCTACTTTTGTGAATTGGGGTGATCAATCCTTGGTTCCAAATATTGGGGAAGATGCCAGAGCAGAGGATGATGTTAAAGAGTTTAAATATAGCCAATTGGAATTTGTGGTCTGTATATTTTATTTTATTTAGGACACCATCAACCCCACAGGGCTTTTTGGCTTGGAGGGTTTGTATATTTTGTCCTGTAGTACATTCAATGTAATTGGAGAATCCAGTGGGTTCTGGTAGTCTTTAATAGTTGATACTAAGATTTGTATTTCATCATGCATATGTTTTTGCTGTTTGTTCTTTGTTTTAGAGCCAAAAAGATTGGAGAAGTGGTTTATCCATACATCTGTTTTGGATAGAACTCTTCATGGTTAGTTTTCCAATTTTCCCAAAAGTGGTTAGATTCTATGGATTCTTCAATTACTTTGAGATTTATGATGTGCTGTTCCTTGTTACTTAGTGTATTTCTGTATTGTTTTAGTGATTCACCATAGTGAAGGAAGGTTCAGGTTTTCTGGGTCTCTATGTTTTTGGTTGGATAGGTTTCTCAATTTATTTCTTCAGTTTTTGCATTCTTTATCAAACAATTTGTCATTGTTAATTTTCTTAGGTTGTCTGCTTGCAATTTTTAGATTTGATAGGGAAGCTGAGAGGTCAAATATACTGTTTAGGTTTTCTACTGCCAAATTTCCACCTTCACTATTACAGTGAAACATTTTTGTCTAGGAAATTGTCTAGAAGGAATTTGTTGTTGTCTAATTTTTGGGGGGGGGTAGATTTCCACACTATTTTGCACACAACTATTGCATTTCTTAATATTATTCAGTTCCGTTGGCTTTGATGCCTCATGATTGAGCTTAGCTCTGTTCAAGTAATGTGATTTTGCTGAGATCTCATAGAGGTGTCAGTGGACTGACTGTGAATGCTCTAAGAGACCATGGGTTGAGGTCTGTGCTATAGTAGTCTACAGTACGACTTCCAAGAGATGAGCTATAGGTGTACCTACCATAGGAATCCCCTCGACGCCTACTATTGATTATGTACATACCCAGCGTCAGACAGAGCTGCAGGAGTTGTGACCCATTTTTGTTGGTTGTGTTGTGTCTAGGAGGGCATATGGGGGAGGGAATGCTGTCACCTCCAGGTAGGTCTTAGTCTCCCTGTGTGCAGATGGTGTCAGGTTCTTGTCCAGTTCTGGCATTTAGATCGCCACAGACTAGTGAGCCTGGAAATTGTTGATCTCCCCCTCTAGGATGGAGAAGCTGTCATCTTTAAAGTATGGGGATTCTATTGGGGTGATATATGTAGCACACATGAGGACATTTTTCAATGTTGAGAGAGTTTCCTTATTTTTTAGCCAGATGTAAAATGTTCCCGTTTAGGCAAATTTTAATAATGTGTTTGGTCTGCTCTATACCAAATTAGCATACCCCATGAGAATCTTCCTTGATTCACACTTAGTTTGGTGGATGGGACTACCAGTAACATAGAGGGCAACCAGTGGGTCAGTCACCTTTATACCATGTTACATTTACATTTACATTTAAGTAATTTAGCAGACGCTCTTATCCAGAGCGACTTACAAATTGGTGCATTCACCTTATGACATCCAGTGGAACAGTCACTTTACAATAGTGCATCTAAATCTTAAAGGGGGGGTGAGAGGGATTACTTATCCTATCCTAGGTATTCCTTAAAGAGGTGGGGTTTCAGGTGTCTCCGGAAGGTGGTGATTGACTCCGCTGTCCTGGCGTCGTGAGGGAGTTTGTTCCACCATTGGGGGGCCAGAGCAGCGAACAGTTTTGACTGGGCTGAGCGGGAACTGTACTTCCTCAGTGGTAGGGAGGCGAGCAGGCCAGAGGTGGATGAACGCAGTGCCCTTGTTTGGGTGTAGGGCCTGATCAGAGCCTGGAGGTACTGAGGTGCCGTTCCCCTCACAGCTCCGTAGGTAAGCACCATGGTCTTGTAGCGGATGCGAGCTTCAACTGGAAGCCAGTGGAGAGAGCGGAGGTGCGGGGTGACGTGAGAGAACTTGGGAAGGTTGAACACCAGACGGGCTGCGGCGTTCTGGATGAGTTGTAGGGGTTTAATGGCACAGGCAGGGAGCCCAGCCAACAGCGAGTTGCAGTAATCCAGACGGGAGATGACAAGTGCCTGGATTAGGACCTGCGCCGCTTCCTGTGTGAGGCAGGGTCGTACTCTGCGGATGTTGTAGAGCATGAACCTACAGGAACGGGCCACCGCATTGATGTTAGTTGAGAACGACAGGGTGTTGTCCAGGATCACGCCAAGGTTCTTAGCGCTCTGGGAGGAGGACACAATGGAGTTGTCAACCGTGATGGCGAGATCATGGAACGGGCAGTCCTTCCCCGGGAGGAAGAGCAGCTCCGTCTTGCCGAGGTTCAGCTTGAGGTGGTGATCCATCATCCACACTGATATGTCTGCCAGACATGCAGAGATGCAATTCGCCACCTGGTCATCAGAAGGGGGAAAGGAGAAGATTAATTGTGTGTCGTCTGCATAGCAATGATAGGAGAGACCATGTGAGGTTATGACAGAGCCAAGTGACTTGGTGTATAGCGAGAATAGGAGAGGGCCTAGAACAGAGCCCTGGGGGACACCAGTGGTGAGAGTGCGTGGTGAGGAGACAGATTCTCGCCACGCCACCTGGTAGGAGCGACCTGTCAGGTAGGATGCAATCCAAGCGTGGGCCGCGCCGGAGATGCCCAACTCGGAGAGGGTGGAGAGGAGGATCTGATGGTTCACAGTATCGAAGGCAGCCGATAGGTCTAGAAGGATGAGAGCAGAGGAGAGAGAGTTAGCTTTAGCAGTGCGGAGCGCCTCCGTGATACAGAGGAGAGCAGTCTCAGTTGAATGACTAGTCTTGAAATCTGACTGATTTGGATCAAGAAGGTCATTCAGAGAGAGATAGCGGGAGAGCTGGCCAAGGACGGCACGTTCAAGAGTTTTGGAGAGAAAAGAAAGAAGGGATACTGGTCTGTAGTTGTTGACATCGGAGGGATCGAGTGTAGGTTTTTTCAGAAGGGGTGCAACTCTCGCTCTCTTGAAGATGGAAGGGACGTAGCCAGCGGTCAGGGCATGGGCTTTGCAGAAGGGGCATATGTCTAATATGGGGGGGGGCTATATAGGGTGTGGCCAGGGTTTGCTTGGGGTGGTCTTAGCTGGTTGGGGGGGGGGGGGGTTATCCATTGCTCTGTTGCTCCTGTGTGAGGTGCTGGGGCTACAGTTGAGGATGACGTCCTTCAGGATCCTGTCAAAGGTTGGGATTGCTGCCTTGCAGAGGTGGACCTGGTCATGAAGGATGTTCAAGTCCAGGGTGGATTGGTGGGCCAGGTATACATTAGATTTTGAGGCGCAGTCTCGCAAAATGCTTGCATTCACCCACTGTATGGTGGCAGGGTGGAGACAACCACTTGTGCTTTGGGGAAAGTGGTAGAAGCTTTTTCAATCACTCCCTTGAGTGCTGTTGCCAACCTTTCCTGCTGGGCCCTCAGGTCATTTGTGCCCGTGTGAATTATGATGTGGCTGGGGGACCCTAGTCTGTTCTCTGACAACAGCTCCAGGGCATGCCTACTGTTTGGGCTCCAGAGTTTAGCCACTTTGTGCTTGAGGAAAAAGTCTATCCTCTTGCATGCATTTGCCATTTAAATCAGCCTCTGGCTTTTTTGTGTCCTCAGTGGATGGGGGGTTATCAGGAGGGCTATCGGGGGAGCTGACTGGAGGATTGTTAGCAGAGGGTGGGGTTGGTGGGTCCTGTGTTTTTTGTCCCGTTGTGGTCCGGGTCTGGAGTGGGTATTTCTGTCTTGGGTAGTGTCCTGCTCTCTGGCACACCTCAGCTTTCTGACCTTGTCCTTCAGTGCCATGTGTGCCTCTTTGGGTTCTCTCACATCAGTTCAGTCCGTAGAGCAGCCAGCTCTCTCAGTTAGCTGTTCATCTCTACCTTCTGCCCCACGGATTTTGTTGGGGGGGGTTGTGTTGGTTTGTTTTGTGGGCTTTTTCTGTCTGGATTGTGTGGACTAGCTCTCTGAGCGCCACCATGTCTCTCTCCAGCAGTGCAGATGTGGGACCTGGGTGGGGGCGGGACTATCCTCATCTGCAGGACAGTTTGAAGAGGTGTGATCAGACTCAGTCAGGATGGGGGAGTCATCACAGAGACCTTTTCCTGCTGGGCTCTCTCTTTGATCCTGTAAAAGCCCAGCTGGAACTGCATGAGGATGCCCTGCACCATTATTGTCCCAGACTTGTACACTTTGACAGAGGTTGTTTGCATACAGTAGGTGCAAGTCCCAACAACAGTTATGTAAAACTCAATGACTGAAGTTAAGATTCTAAGTTACCACTCTGGGCCAATACCCTCTCTCTTGACATAGGGGTCGTGTGCTCTTATAGCACTGTGGCATGCCAGGGGATGGTCCGTGTGGAACATTAAGTTGCTTACGTTCTCCTTGCAGCAGTCAGCAAATAGTGTCTCTGGATTGTCCTTGAGGAACTTCTTTTATTTCCCTTATTCCTTGCAGTGTTATTTTTAATATCCATGGGGTATTGTATTGTAATGACGTCTGGACAGGGATAAGCCACTTGGGGTTCAAAGGCCTCTGCATTTGTTTTGGGGGGGGGCTGTGAAACTCTCCTGACATTGTTTTGGCTCAAGAGTTTTCACACGGTTCTGTCCTAGCAACTTGGTACTGTAGCGTAGTATACATTTATTTAGCTTTATATAACAAAATTACCTAAGGATTATTCTGTTACTTTTTGGCTTCAGAAGTAGCATCAGACTGAAAATGTCTCACTCAATTTTATGTTGGATGGTATCTCTAGGTTCTGCATGTTTCTTCTGCAGGTTTTGGTTTGTTAAACGTTTTGTCTTGATAGTTGTTGGTAGTAATAGTCCATTCCGGTAATTGTGTCCAAAACTAAGGTTTTAGGTATGGAAGTTTGATTTGAATTTTAATGTTGAGGTTAGTATCCTGTATAAGTCCTTGTGAAAAAATTCTAGTTGATCGACATTTATCCAACTCTAATTCTATTTTCTTTTGCAGAAGAACTCAGGAGTCTCTCGCTCTCTCTCGCTCTCTCGCTCTCATTATGTCACAGTAATGTAGTGTGACAAGTTAATCCAATCACTCCTCTCTCACTCTGGCATGCCTTATCCTCTACCACCCGGTCTCTCTCGCTCATTTTCTTAATCACTCCATCCCTGCCTGTGCAGCAACCAGACCCCCATCCCAAAGGTAAGGCTTGTACTGTCTCTGTTCAGGAGAAAAGAGACAATACACTTTATTTAGTGTGCTGCTGGTACCTGCATAGGTTATACAGTACAGTCAGAAAAAAAGGTTCTTCAGCTGCCCCCACGGGATAATCCTTTTGGGTTCCATATAGAACCCTCTGTGGAAAGTGTTCTACATACAACCCGAAGGGTTCTACCTGGAACAGAAAAGATGTATCCTATGGGGTCAACCGAAGTACCCTTTAAGGTTCAGGATAAAACACATTCATAGAGGTTGCTTTGGTTTACTTCCTGGCTGTGTCTGTAAAGAACTTTAAACGGTCTCTTTTTTTATTTGTTCACTCTTAGAAAAACCAAACAGGGTTATTCGGCGGTCCCCATTGGAGAACCCTTTGAATGACCCCTTTTAGTTGAAGGTAGAACCCGTTTGGGTTCCATGTGGAGCCCTTTCCACAGAGAGTTCTACAGGGAACCGAAAGAGTTCTACCTGCAACCAAAAAGGGTTCTACTTGGAACCAAAAAGGGTTATCCTATGGGGACAGCCACAGAACCCTTTTGGAACCCTTTTTTCTAAGAGTGTTCTGATGAAACATGTGTTATGTTGACTTCCTGGTTATGATGATGATACAATCTAAAACGTTGTGAAGAGCTTGTTTCACTGTTTCAAAAGACAGGCGTTTAGGTCTGATTCTGTTTGTAGTGATGCTGGAGTGATGCTAAAAGCTGCCATCAAGGCAAAGAGTGGAATCTCAAACATAAAATATATTTGGATTTAACTTTTTTGGTTACTACATGATGCCATATGTGTTATTTCCTAGTTTTGATGTCTTCACTATCATTCTACAATGTAGAACATAGTAAAAAAATAAAGAAAAACCCTTGAATGGGAAGGTGTGTCCAAACTTGTCTGGATACTGCATGTTAAAATAAAAAAGTGTGTACAATATTTGAGTTTTAAGAAAAGTCAAATGCAAATCTAGCTGTAATGCACACAGTGATGTGCTCTCTTCTTAAAATTCCACATGCAGTTTTAAATCTGGATTAAACAAAAAATGTACTGAAAGAGAAACATTGGTTGATCAGAATAACTATTAGGGGTTGGCTATATGACAAAGTGCTGTGTTATGTCTTTGTTACGTGGATGATAGAGGAAGTTGCTTTACTTTACTAAATCTTTTCCAGCTGGTGCTTCAGTGATGCATCATTTTCAGTTTTATTTTCAGAGAGCTTTGACCACCACGTTTGTAATGCAATGTGAATTTTTTACATTTTTATATATGGTAATATGTCAATAATACAGTTTGTATTACATGTATTTTGTATGTATAAATACATGGCAGATTACAGAACTGATTGGAAAACATTTTCTGATTCAGAGTGGGGTTCCCAGTGCCCCCTCATTGTAGCCCTGTAGTTAAGAGAAGACGCATGAAATAGGATTATTTTACCCCAGGATCTTTCTTTCATCTCTTAACTTTACTGTTGTTTTCATGCGAAAGGGGCCGAATGTATCAAGCCTCTCAGAATAGTAGTGCTGATCTACGATTGTTGTATTGAACAACAAAAAAATGATTAGATGGGTTTTCTGGGAGCACAGTCATTTAAGTGTTCTGGAGAGTAAGCCAATGTATTCTCTGTTCCAACTCTTTTCTCTTCAGTGTCAGTGAAGCTGCTGCAAGACCCTGTGACAATGGCTGTAAGTTGATTTAGTAACTATTCAAAAGGTTACAAGCCTGGATGCCAGTCTGTTTATACTTTAGCCAACTAATGAACTATTCTAAAGGCTTTTATAGCTAGAGTGGCAGTCTACTTCTGGCTTAACCAGTGCAACGGTGTTGTATCAAGGTGTTTGGGTTGCCAACAAGAGTTGTTTCCCACTGGAGAGCAGTTGCTTCCCACCGGGCACTTGTGCCAAATGTCTAGAGTGGTAGCTAAAGTGGCCAATTTTGAGAAATAACTTGTAATATTGGTAGTAAACATGGATGTTACCATGATATAGTCTTGGGCTCCCGAGTGGCGCAGTGGTCTAAGGCAATGCATCTCAGTGCTACAGACCCTAGTTCGATTCCAGGCTGTATCACAATCGCCTGTGATTTGGGGGTCCCATAGGGCGGTGCCCAATTGGCCCAGTGTCATTAGAGTTTGGCCGGGGTAATTGGGTAGAGTTTGCGCTGCAAGCCGGCCACACAACACGGGACGCAGTGTCCTTCACCTGGAGCCAATATCAGGCCAGGATAATGGCTAAAGCACGTTTATAGTATTGATTTTCACTGAAAATGTACAACTATGTCTACATTTTTGTAAAAAAACAACAAATGTATCTGATAAAAATGGAATGATTCTGAACACTTTCCCAAGTCCCAACTTCGGCAGGCAAGTTTCAAATTCTCGCTGAAGTTTCAAGCCACAACCATAAACTAGCTAGCTGGGAAGGGCTCATCAGGACGATTGACTGAACTGAATCCATTCCTCTACGCTTGACTCTCAGCTGCGTGACATACGTCATCAATTTGGGCACCAGACGTGTTTGTATATCCTCCCCCTTTTGGGGTACAAATGAACGTCACTGTACGTAGTTCGTTAACTCTGTTGTTGTTGTAAAATATGCAGGATCTGGCATGGGCTCCTCCTAATCTAAGAGGTGGTTTAACAGCCCTCTGTCATACCCTGATCTGTTTCACCTGTCTTTGTTCTTGTCTCCACCCCCACAAGGTGTCTCCCATCTCCCCCCATTATCCCCTGTGTATTTATACCTGTGTTCTCTGTTTGTCTGTTGCCAGTGCGTTTTGTTCGTCAAGCCTACCAGAGATGTTCCCCTTGCTCCTGTTTGTTTCTAGTTCCTGTTTTCTGGGTTTAGACCATTCTGCCCGCCCTGACCCTGAGCCTGCCTGTCGTCCTGTACCTTGTCTCACCACACTTAATTGACCTCTGCCTGACCTGACCCTGAGAGTGCATGCCGTTCTGTTCAACTTCTCCCTCAACCAGGATCCAAGAACATCAGGATGGATGCATTGTCACGCCGCTATAGCCACGCAGCTACACCCTCAGACCCCGAGAACATCCTTCCCATCTCGTGTCTGGCTTTAGCACTCGGGGAATAGGGAAGCAGGTCCGTGAGGTGCAGCGTTCCCAGTCGAACCCCGGGGGGGGGGGGCGGATAACCGAATGTTTGTGCCTGATGCTGTCTGCTCCTCGGGTCCTGGAGTGGGCCCACTCTTCCAGGCTTGCCTGGCACCCGGGCTCCCATCGGACCCTGGCCTTTGTCTGACAACACTTTTGGTGGCCTACCATGGTCTCGGATGTCCCTGCGTTTGTCACAGCCTGTCTGGTCTGTGCGCAGAACAAGACTCCTCGGCTAGCTCCGGCTGGTCTTCTTCAACCACTGCCAGTCCCTTACCATCCCTAGTGTCACACAACTTCTCTGGACTTTGTCACAGGTCTTCCTCCACCATCTTGACAGTAGTGGACTGGTTTTCCAAAGCCACCCACTTCATTCCTCTCCCCAAACCATCTGCCAAAGAGACGGCCCAGCTCATGGTGCAGAACATCTGCTGGAAATGGTCTCCGACTGGGGTCCTCAGTTCTCGTCCCGGTTCTGGAAGGCCATCTGCACACTCATTGGTTCATCCCTTCCTTGCTCTACCACGGGTCTCTTGCCCTTTGAGCATTCCCTCTTCCAGGAGGAAGAGGTTGGCATAACTTCGGTCCAGATGTTTGTCCGCTGCTGTCGTCGTACCTGGAAGAGATCCCGGTAGAGTGCCTGGTAGGCTCTAGGTATCGACGACAAGTGGACCGCCACCGGACCCCGGCTCCCCAGTATCGTCTCGGGCAGAAGGTATGGCTGTCCACCCGGGATTTGCCCCTTTAGGTGGAGTAAAGCAAATTGTTATTTGCTCTTTGCCCATCTCCAAGGTCATTAGCCCCTCTGCTGTTCATCTTCTGTTGCCCCGTACCATCCGTATACATCCCACTTTTCACGTGTCAAATGTCAAACCCATGTTGTTATGCAGGTGAATGAGGACCCAAAAGCGACTTGGCGAAAACAGAGTCTTTAATCCAGTAAAGTAAAAATACAATCATAAAGCACAATTCCACTCGTAATGACAAGAACAGACTGGAGACTCGATCTTGAACTGCGGGTTGCCTCGGGAAGGCACTTGAACGTAGCAGACTCAGACACCTGCTCACCACGCAGCATCTGAGGGAAACACGACACGACAGGGCGATACACAGACACAGCACGGTGAACAATAGACAAGGATCCGACAGGGCAGGAACGGAAAACAAGGGGAGAAATAGGGACTCTAATCAGGGAAAAAGATATGGAACAGGTGTGGGAAGACTAAATGATTGATTAGGGGAATAGGAACAGCTGGGAGCAGGAACGGAGCGATAGAGAGAAGAGAGAGAGGGAGGAAGAGAGAAAGAGGGGAACGAACCTAAAAAGACCAGCAGGGGGAAAACGAACAGAGGGAAAAGCAAAATGACAAGACAAAATAAGACAAAACATGACAGTACCCCCCCCACTCACCGAGCGCCTCCTGGCGCTCTCGAGGAGGAACACTGGCGGCAACGGAGGAAATCATAGATCACAAACGGTCCAGCACGTCCCGAGAAAGAACCCAACTCCTCTCCTCAGGACCGTAACGAAAAACGATAAAAAGGGAAACTAGGGTACTACTCAAAAAAAAAAAAAAAAATGAGACACGGGTAGAGAACTGAAAGCTTTAGAGCAAACAGGACCAAACAGGCCAGGAGAGTAACAACTAGGGACAGACTGAGACACAGCAAGGGCAGGAACAAGAACAGGAGAGATGCGATGGCAGGGAACAGACTGAGACCCAGCAAGACCAGGAGCAGAAGCAGAAAAAAATTACCAGACTTCTGCGCGCAGTCTGAACACGCAGCCACGAAACGGCGCGTGTCACGCTCCTGAGTAGGCCACCAAAACCGCTGGCGAATAGAAGAAGCAAGCGTACCCCGAACGCCGGGATGGCCAGCTAACTTGGCAGAGTGAGCCCACTGAAGAACAGCCAGACGAGTAGAAACAGGAACGAAAAGAAGGTTACTAGGACAAGCGCGGCGACGCAGTGTGCGTGAGTGCTTGCTTAACCTGTCTCTCAATTCCCCAGACAGTCAACCCGACAACACGCCCAACAGGAAGGATCCCCTCGGGATCGGTAGAAGCCACAGAAGAACTAAAGAGACGGGATAAAGCATGAGGCTTGGTGTTCTTAGTACCCGGGCAATAAGAAATAACGAACTCGAAACGAGCGAAAAACAACGCCCAACGAGCATGACGCGCATTCAGTCGTTTGGCAGAACGGATGTACTCAAGGTTCCTTTGGTCAGTCCAAACGACAAAAGGAACGGTCGCCCCCTCCAACCACTGTCGCCATTTGCCTAGGGCTAAACGGATGGCGAGCAGTTCGCGGTTAGCCACATCATAGTTACGTTCCGACGGTGACAGGCGATGAGAAAAATACGCACAAGGGTGGACCCCATCGTCAGTATTCGAGCGCTGGGACAGAATGGCTCCCACGCCCACCCCCGACGCGTCAACCTCAACAATAAACTGTTTAGTGACGTCAGGTGCAACAAGGATAGGAGCGGATGCAAAACGCTTCTTAAAGAGATCAGAACAACAATCATACGACCGGTGAGGAGGAAGGGAGTTGGTTCTGGACCGACTGAAGACCGTGCACAGACCATGATATTCCTCCGGCACTCCTGTCAAATCACCAGGTTCCTCCTGAGAAGAGGGGACAGAACAAACAGGAGAAATAGCAGACATTAAACACTTCACATGACAAGAAACGTTCCAGGAAAGGATAGAATTACTAGACCAATCAAAAGAAGGATTATGACACACTAGCCAGGGATGACCCAAAACAACAGGTGTAAAAGGTGAACAAAAAATCAAAAAAGAAATGGTCTCACTATGGTTACCAGATACAGTGAGTGTTAAAGGTAGTGTTTCACATAATATACTGGGGAGAGGACTACCATCCAAGGCAAACATGACCGTGGGCTCCCCTAACTGTCTGAGAGGAATGTCATGTTCCCGCGCCCAGGCTTCGTCCATAAAACAGCCCTCTGCCCCAGAGTCTATTAATGCACTGCAGGAAGCTGCCGATCCGGTCCAGCGCAGATGGACCGGTAAGGTAGTACATGTACTTGACGGAGAGGACCGTCTAGTAGCGCTTATCAGTCGCCCTCCGCTTACTGATGAGCTCTGGCCTTTAACTGGACATGAAATGACAAAATGACCAGCGGAACCGCAATAGAGACAGAGGCGGTTGGTGATTCTCCGTTCCCTCTCCTTAGTCGAGATGCGAATACCCCCAGCTGCATGGGCTCAACACCTGAGTCAGTGGGGAAAGACGGTAGTGTCGGAGAGAGGGGAGACACAGTTAACGCGAGCTCTCTTCTATGAGCTCGGTGACGAAGATCTACCCGTCGTTCAATGCGAATAGCGAGTTCAATCAAAGAATCCACGCTGGATGGAACCTCCCGAGAGAGAATCTCATCCTTAACCTTAGCGTGGAGTCCCTCCAGAAAACGAGCGAGCAACGCCTGCTCGTTCCAGTTACTGGAGGCAGCAAGAGTGCGAAACTCTATAGAGTAATCCGTTATGGATCGATTACCTTGACATAGGGAAGACAGGGACCAGGAAGCTTCTTTCCCAAAAACTGAGCGATCAAAAACCCTTATCATCTCCTCTTTAAAGTTCAGATAATTGTTAGTACACTCAGCGCTTGCCTCCCAGATAGCTGTGCCCCACTGCCGAGCCCGACCAGTAAGGAGTGATATGACGTAGGCAATCCGAGCTCTTTCTCTTGAGTATGTGTTGGGTTGGAGAGAGAACACAATATCACACTGGGTGAGAAAGGAGCGGCACTCAGTGGGCTGCCCAGAATAACATGGTGGGTTATTAACCCTAGGTTCCGGAGGCTCGGAAGAACCGGAAGTAGCTGGTGACACGAAACGAAGACTCTGATACTGTCCTGAGAGGTCGGAGACCTGAGCGGCCAGGGTCTCAACGGCATGCCGAGCAGCAGACAATTCCTGCTCGTGTCTGCCGAGCATCGCTCCCTGGAACTCGAGAGTAGAGTAGAGAGAATCCATAGTCGCTGGGTCCATTCTTGGTCGGATCCTTCTGTTATGCAGGTGAATGAGGACCCAAAAGCGACTTGGCGAAAACAGAGTCTTTAATCCAGTAAAGTAAAAATACAATCATAAAGCACAATTCCACTCGTAATGACAAGAACAGACTGGAGACTCGATCTTGAACTGCGGGTTGCCTCGGGAAGGCACTTGAACGTAGCAGACTCAGACACCTGCTCACCACGCAGCATCTGAGGGAAACACGACACGACAGGGCGATACACAGACACAGCACGGTGAACAATAGACAAGGATCCGACAGGGCAGGAACGGAAAACAAGGGGAGAAATAGGGACTCTAATCAGGGAAAAAGATATGGAACAGGTGTGGGAAGACTAAATGATTGATTAGGGGAATAGGAACAGCTGGGAGCAGGAACGGAGCGATAGAGAGAAGAGAGAGAGGGAGGAAGAGAGAAAGAGGGGAACGAACGTAAAAAGACCAGCAGGGGGAAAACGAACAGAGGGAAAAGCAAAATGACAAGACAAAATAAGACAAAACATGACACATGTCTCACAGCCCTTTGTCTCCTGACCTCTCTCTGCCCTTGACCTGTCGTTTTGCCTGCCCCCTGTTACTTCACCACTGTCTGCATCTGGGTCTTCCCTAAAACATGATACCTTCCCTGTAATCATGTGAGGCAGATTAAACTCTAAATTCACTCACTGGTCTGGATTATTTGTAGTCTGTCCCTAGGATGTAGTGCAGGGGGATTTGTGTGTATGTGTTTGTGTCTTCGCTTGAATGTTTGTTTGTATCTGCTGATGTGAATTTCTCAAATGTTTTTGTCTGCACCTGCAGTTTGTCCGTAGACATTGAGATTCACCCTGTATTGACATGAATTGAAAAAGAACTGAGCCCAAACACTCTCTTACAGGGTGAGGTTTCCCATTCCAATTACCTTTCCATGAATTAAGTAAAGGAATGAAGCATTTTTTAAGTATTCAAATATGGCCACCAAAAGACAACAGCAAAGATTCAATAATGTTACTTTCACCGATTTTTAAATCATGTTGGATCAATGATTACACATGGAAGGGAGGTAATAAGGACGGAGGAAAGGAATGAAGGAATTCAAACAGGTTCTTCTATCAGTGAAACCCAGATTGTGTCCATCTGTCTAGACCGGAACGTTCCGTATGGTGTCGGAGGAGGAGCAGGCCATGAGGTCCAAGCTGGAGCATCTGACTGTGAAGGACCACGGGCCTGTGTTTGGACCCTGTCCCAAACTGCCTGTACACACAATACAGAAGGTACTAACTATAACACCTTAAATCCTTGTTGTTTATGACATTTTAAATCCTTATAAAATATGTATTATAAGAAATTATGTATTGCCAGTTTTTATTAGGTGCACCCATCTAATACCGGGTCGGACACCCCTTTGCCTCCAGAACAGTCTGAATTCTTTGGGGAATGGAGACGCTGCTCAATTGGTATCAAGGGATCTAATGTGTGCCAGGAAACATTTCCCACGCCATTACACCACTGGCACCACTCTGTACCATTGAAACTAGGCAGGATGGGGCCATAAACTCATGCTGCAAAAGCCAAATCCTGACTCTGCCATGATGCTACAGAAACCAGGATTTGTCGGACCAGGCGATGTTTTTCCACTCCTCAATTGTCCAGTGTTGGTCATCTCATGCCCACTAAAGCCGTTTCTTCTTGTTTTTAGCTGAAAGGAGTAGAAGCCGGTGTGGTTGCATGTTGCAATAGCCCATCTGTGACAAGGACCGATGAGTTGTGCGTTCCGAGATGTCATTGTACACACCACTGTTATACTACACCCTTATTTGCCTGATTGTGGCCCGCCTCTTAGCTTGCAAGATTCTTGCCATTCTCCTTCGACCTGTCGCATCAATGAGCTGTTTTCACCTACAGGACTCCTGCTGACTGGATATTTTTTGTTTGTCGCACTAGTCTTCTTAAACCATAGACACTGTCATGTGTGAAAAGCCCAGGAGGCTGGCCATTTCTGAGATACTGGAACCAGCGTGCCTGGCACTGACAAATATACCACTCTCAAAGTCGCTGCCTGCTTTATATAGCAAGCCACGGCCACATGACTCAGTCTGTAGGAGTGAACCATTTTCACAAATTGAGGTTGCTTTCACACTTTCACTCCATTTCAGACATTTTTTGTGAACTCAGTGCAGTTCTCTTAATTTTTTGTGCAGTGTGAATTTTGCAAAGTAACTTAGATCTCTCAAAAGAGCCCACGAAGCGAATAAAAGAGGTGGTCTGAGTTGGTTTGCTTGAATTCGGCAGTCTGGTTCCCTTTTTTCGGGCACAAAGCTCTCTGGGTTCACTTGACAAAAGAGAGTAGATGATGAGCAGGTTCACAAAAAAAAGTACTTTTTTAAAAGTATTGGTTAGTGATTGTCAAGGATGCACAGAAATTACTGACACAATTTTCAGATTATTTGTTTGCAATATGTGATCTAAAGGCTAAGAGCTTCATAAGCTGTTTATTCAATTGTAGGCTTTCAGTAGTGTGAGAAAATCACAACATAGGGTACAAAATCAATCTTAGCTCTTAAAGGAGCAGTAGCCTACATTGGGTGTACAATTTGTAATTACATTATTATTAAATCTGCAGTTATTCTTCTGCTGTTTATTCTGTTATCAATAATATTTACATGTTAATATTACCTTGTGATTATAATTATTATGTTTAATCTTTTAACTAAATGCAATCTATTAGCTTCCAAAATGAAAGTAGGTATATATAGCTGTCCGATAACACGGAATCGCTTGTCCTTAACTTCGTAAAAACCCAGAGAGCATTAAGTGAATGTTGGAAAAAGATCTTGGTTCCTTTCTTAACATAGCAACATGAATGTAAAGAGGACTCAGACCACAAAATGGGTGAAGTGAGCTTTCAAGAGAGTCCTCATTCAATGGAGAGGGCAGTGTGAAAACAAAGAGAAATGAGTTCTTTAGCTTTTTTTTACCCCAGAGTTCACTTTAAAGAGGACTGAGATCGGTTCTTTTAAAGAGGACGATATGTGAAAACACCCTGAGTTACAGCAAGAGTCGCGTCTATTCCTTCCAAATGAGATTCACTCATGTCTCTTCCAGGCGAAGGATGAACTCAATGAGACGGAGGAAAGGCGAGTGTCATCTCTGAAGGAGCTTAGGGCCATGATGAAAGAAAAGGCGGGAGATGGGGATGACCTGGCTAAGACGGTGCAGGAGCGCTTCGGGGACAAACCCGACTCCCTGCTGCTCCGCTTCATCAGAGCCCGCAAGTTTGACGTTGCCAGAGCCCATGAGCTCCTGAAGGGTGAGTGGGAGAGGCTATAGTAAGAGTAGAGTTGCAAAAATATCAGTAACTTTCACAAAATTCTCAAGTTTTCCATTAATACTGGACGATATTCTGCTGATTTCTTCCTGATTCTGGAATCTTCCAATCGGGATTTCTGGAAAAACTGCGTAAGAGGTAGAGAGGTTGCGTACTCTGTGTACACTCTCAGAAAAAAGGGTTCCAAAAGGGTTATTTGGCTGTCCCCATAGGAAAACCTTTTTTGGATCCACGTAGAACCCTTTTGGGTTCCATGTAGAACCCTCTGTGGAAAGAGTGCTACCTGGAACCAAAAATGGTTCTTCAAAGGGTTCTCCTATGGGAACAGCCCGAAGAACCCTTTTAGGTTCTGGATAGCTCCTATATTTCTAAGGGATACTGCATGATGCTCCTTTTCTCATTGGCCGGAAAGATCAGACTAGCTAAATCCATCCATCAGGAGTGAATTGGCCAATTGGGCTGGTCCATTTTCAGCCCAGTGGGCCTGTCTGACTTGATCATTATTTGGCAAATAATGGAGGCGTCAAGCACAAAAATTGTCTGGTGTGGGGGCTTCAAAGGAAAAAAATGCCATCCATCCACCCACCCACATCTATCTGTGAATCTCTCCCTCCCACCATCCATCCACTCACTTTACCAACCCATCCATCCATTAATTCAAGGTGTGGTAAATTATCAGTCAATGAATCAAAGAATTGTAGATAAGAATATTGGGAAGACATCATATGAAGTGTTGTCATCATCTTCATCCATCCTGTCTGAATGCCCCTGTTCAGATGAACATCTCTCTGTCCCACACCGCATACTGTACCTCTGGTCTCCCATGCTTCCTCTGCCATAAACATTGTGCAAAAGATTGAGTAATTTAGGGCCAAATATATATTTTTTGCACTGTTTTGAGTCTCTGAATCCTGTTCATCACTAGGACAGAGAGAAGGCTGTTAATTAATTGTAGACTTAGTTGTTTTCAAAGTCCCCCGGACAAAGGAGCTTTTTTATACACAAATAGGGCAGAAAGTCTGTTAAGCCGATACGCATCCAGTGTTCTGCTGGGAACAGAGACAGGCTGTGCTTTCATCCCTCTTCCTCTCTTTCACGCACACACACAGACGTGTACACACACACACACCTGGCTATAAACATGCTACGGAGAGACATGCAAATAAACATGTCTCTTACAGTGGACTGGGTTAAGGTAGTGATATAGTTGTAACTTTTGTTGCATTATACTATGATTATGTAACATACACATTCTTTCCTTGTGGGTTCAATGTGAAAGTGGAATGCACTTGTTTCTGGGGTTAATTGGTGGTCCAGTATAAAGGGATTGGCGAGGCACACACACACCATGAGGTTAATTGGTTCTGCAGTATGAAGGGGCTAGGGCAGGAGAGAAGCGGAGAAACACTGGTGTTATTGTCTTTGCTCACCATGTGAAAGCACAGCGACAAATGTTTACAATTGCAATCTGTCCTAAATACTAGTGGTGGAGCGTACTCAGCTTTTAGTTGAGTCAAATCCATCAGCGAGGGTCGAACTCTGTATACAGAGCCCACAGCGCACTCGCCCTCCATGGACTTTACACGTTTAGATGTAAAGGTGCCTGAAAGAATCTTTTGGGTTGCCACACCGGCGGAACCTTTCTAGTTCAAAAAAGTTCCTTGAGGAAGCACTCTGAAAAAGGTCTTTGAGGAACCCCTGTGTAAAGGTTCAAACCTGAACATTTTTGTGATGGGAGGGGTTACATTTTGAACCTTTTTAATAATATATTATAGAGGTGGCAGCCGAGGCTTTTACTGTCAATTCAAAGGGCACACCTTCGATATAAAGTTTGATATTTTTTGTTTTATATTTATTAATTTTTATGAAAATTAAAACATGTCCGTTTGTAACTTTTCACAAGATTGGAGTAATAACATGTTCAGTTAGTTAAGACGTTGGCTTAGGTTGTGCCATTCGATTTCGAGAAAATGAACAACTAAGAAATAATGTTTGACTTTTTTCTCTGACTTCTCAAACCCCAAACCCCAAACCCCGCCCTGGTCTGTTTTGCAAGCGTTCCCATAAGTTGAGCGATGTTGTGCCTCTGGGTTTAGAAAGTCTGTGATAATACAGTTCATGCGAAAATATTTGGATATGGTAAGAGGCCGACATTTGAATTTAAAAAATATACTATTTGTATAGAAATGCAAATATTGTGATTTTAGAGACACAAAGTACCAATAGCCTATGATTAAAGGGACTGCATGGGAACCTATTATTGGGCTCTCACCGTCATGTCACATGCAAAATGATCAGCTTTCTTATTAGCCTATTTCGATCACAATAGTTACATGGCAGAGAGTAACAATTCCAGACAGAATAAACTTTAGTTTGTTGGCAAACTCCAAGATCCTATGATAGCTGCCTATATGGTTTGTGCGGTTTTCCGAGACATTATAGTTTGACAGGTGCTGTTTGCAGTTAGAGCAAGAAAACAATTAAAAAATATATAAATTGATTCTTAAAATCAAGTACTCCGCACATATTTTACATGAATGGACTACATCAAACTTTTTGGAAATAGCAAGTTTACTTTCTCACCTATGACTGCATCTCAAGTGCAAGTGCGCTGTTCAGCAACTCACGTCAGCAGGATGGGCTGCCTTTTCATTAGGAGGGAGGTCAATTTAAATATTACATTGACACCTATACATTTGACAGCCAAGCACAAGATATCAGTGTAGCCTTTTATCATCTAGACATGATGTTGAAATATCTTCATGCCTAGAATAAAAACCTCCAGGTTTCCATCATAAGACTCAATTAAATGAAAGAAAAATGAATGCCTTTTCGAAACATCTTTGCTTTCTTTGTTAAATCTTACAAGAAGCTGCTTTAAAAATCATGCAGACAATAGCAGATGGGCAACATCCATTTAGGGATATTGACTAATTGTCCTGCTGATGGCCAATCAGGTGTCAAGTCTTCAGATTGATTATAATGAATCTTTCCTCGATGGAGTCGGTGTGCTGCTGACAAGTTCGAGGGGATCGGCCAGAACAAACCACAGTGTCTTGCTAAAGGCAATTCCTATTCAACATATGCTGTTTGAGTCTACTTTTCAAAGAAAATTGTAGGACTAGTTGTATTATTGACAATTAGATTCTAGAGCAAATTGAAAGAAAATGAATTATTAAAGTTAAACACTTTTCTTTCGGTTTCTTAGTTTTTTCTAGGCTATTGAATACGTGCACGTCTTTATTTATTAATAAATATATTAGTAGGTTTACAGATTTTACATTTTTCAAGTAATCCACCCAACCCTGTTTTATTCTGTCTACAGGGAAGGAAACGGGAAGGAGTGCATGCAGCTCAAATTATGTTTTTTGACAAAGAAATACACTGAGTAAAGCAAACATAAGGAACACATACCTAATGTTGAGTAGCACCCCCTTTTGCCCTCAGAACAGCCTCAAGTTGTCTGGATGTCCTTTGGATGATGGACCACTCTTGCCACACGGGAAACTGTTGAGCATGAAAAACCCAGCAGCATTGCAGTTGACACAAACCAGTGCACCTGGCCCCTACTGCCGTTAAAAAGCACTTAAATATTTTGTCTTGCCCATTCACCCTCTGAATGGCACACATATACAATCCTTGTCTTAATTGTCTCAAGGCTTAAAAATCCTTCTTTAACCTGTCTCCTCCCGTTCATCTACACTGATCGAAGTGTATTTAACAAGTGACATCAATAAGGGACGATATGACATGGAAAAAGCAGGTGTTCTTAATGTTTTGTATACACAGTGTAGTATAGAATCTTTTCAGACAGGTTGAAACAGCCAAGTAGGGGTGTCAGCCTTATGAACTGTACTGAATGAAGGGACTCAACTGAATGTGCGGGTGTTAGGAGTAGTTAAATCATTGACCCCATTTTGCTGGGATTTTCAGTCAGGTTAATGTATTCACTAAGGTTAATGTATGAACTCTTTAGGATTGACCTCATTGGTCGTAGCCTGAGTGCCAGTCTGTTTGTATACAATGTAAGTCAACTTTGTGTTGCCTAATTCCTCTGTCACTCATTATCATGGCAATGTTGGCTTCAAACTGGCTTCAAACTGGCTTCAAACTGACACCAATGGAGTAGGCAAGAGCCCAAACAGATCTGGGAACCGGCTACATTGGTGTTGTTCGGGCAATGTTAATATGTGCTCTTCAAGAGGAACCTCATTGATTTCATATTTGTGGCTGTTTCTGCACAGGTTATGTGCGCTTTAGGAGGGACTACCCTGAGCTGTTTGAGAACCTAACCCCCGAGGCAGTCCGCAGCACCATTGAGGCAGGCTACCCTGTGGTCCTTCCCAGCAGGGACAAGTACGGCCGTGTAGTGCTCCTCTTCAACATCGAAAACTGGGATCTGGAGGAGGTCACCTTCGATGAGGTAGAGTATACAATCTACTGCTGCAAAATTTCAGAAACTTTCATTTTTTTGTTTTTATTTTAGAAATCCCAATTGGAGGGAATCCTCCAACTAGAATTTCTGAAAATCCTGAGAACTTTAGGAAAGTTTGCTGAATTTTGTAATCTTCATCCAAACCCAAAGAGCAGACTGGTTCTGTATGTTCTGTGTAGCCAATGTTGTCCTCAAGTCCCCACCACCATCGAGGTGGGCTACCCAGGGACTATACAAACAGGCTGTCACTCAGACTACCACCAATGAGGCCAATCCTAAAGAGTTCATACTTTGGGCCTGAGAGAGGTGTTAAAGAAGATCTGGACTACCAGGAAAGCTTACCTCTCAAACTGAAAGCCAAAAGCAATAAGCTACTTAATTTACCACACTGCATTTTCTCTTAGGACAAACATCAAATCAAATTCTATTCATCGCATACACATTTCTTAGCAGATGTTATTGCAGGTGTAGCGAAATGCTTGTGTTCCTAGCTCCAACAGTGTAGTAGTATCGAACAAATCACAACAATACACACAAATCTAAAAGTAAAATAATGGAATTAAGAAATATATACATATTAGGATGAGCAATGTTGGAGTGGCATTGACTAAAATACAGTAGAATAGAATACAGTATATACATATGAGATGAGTAAAGCAGTATGTAAAAATTATTAAAGTGATTCCATGTATATATGTATTTTTATTTAACTAGGCAAGTCAGTTAAGAACAAATTATTATTTACAATTATGGTGTACCCCGGCCAAATCCGGACGACGCTGGGGCAATTGTGCACCGCCCTATGGGACTCCCAATCACGGCCGGATGTGATACAGCCTGGATTTGAACCATGGATTGCCTCTTGCACTGAGATGCAGTGCCTTAGACTGCTGCGCCACTCGGGAGCCCAAGGGAAGCTTATATGGAAGGAGCCTATAAGATGTAGGGTTTTGCAACTGAGTGGTAAACCAGCTAGTGATGGCTATTTAACTGTCTGATGGCCTTGCGATAGTAGCTCTCGGTCCCAGCTTTGACGCACCTGTACTGACATTGCTTTCTCGATTATAGAAGTTTGAGGGTTCTAGGGGCCAAGCCAAATTTCTTCAGCCTCCTGAGGTTGAACAGGCGCTTTAGCGCTGCCTTCACCACATTGTCTGTGTGGTTGAACCATTTCAGATTGTCAGTGATGTGTACGCTGAGGAACTTGAAGCTTCTCCACTGTGGTCGCATCGATGTGGATAGGGGTGTGCTCCCTCTGCTGTTTCCTGAAGTCCACGATCAGCTCCTTAGTTCTGTTGACGTTGAGGGAGAGGCCCTCACCTCCTCCATGTAGGCTGTATCGTCATTGGTGGTAATCAGGCCTACTACTGTTGTGTCGTCTGTAGACTTGATGATTGAGTTGGTGGTGTGCATGGCCACGCAGTCATGGCTGAACAGGGAGTACAAGAGTGGGCTGAGCACGCACCCTTGTGGGCCTCTGTGTTGAGGATCAGCGAATTGGAGGTGTTGTTTCCTACCTTCACCACCTGGGAATAACTGGGAATAACTACACTGTTTGTTTTGTATTCGACCATATTCGCCGTCACCTTGCCATGGTTAAAAGCACTTTCAGTTTTGCGTGAATGCTGTCATCTATCCATGGTTTTGGGTTTGGGTAGGTTTTAATAGTTACAGTGGGAACAACATCCCCTAAACACTTCCTGATGAACTCAGTCACTGTGGCCGTGTGTACGTCAGTGTTATTCTCAGAGGCTACCTGGAACATATCCCAGTCAGCAAGATCAAAATGATCTTGAAGCATGGATTCCGATTGGTCAGACCAGTGTTGAATAGAACCTAGCATGGGTACTTCCAGTTAGAGTTTCTGGAAATAGGAAGGGAGGAGCAAAATGGAGTAGTAATCTGATTTGCCGAAGGGAGGGCCGGGGAGGGCCTTGTAGGCATTTTGAAAGGGGGAGTAGCAATGGTTGAGTGTTTTACCAGGGCGAGTACTACAGTCATTGTGTTGATATAACTTCAGTAGCATTTTCCTCAAATTTGCTTTGTTAAAATCCCCAGCTACAATAAATGTGGCCTCAGGATCTGTGGTTTTGAGTTTGCAGAAAGTCCAGTGTAGTTCCTTGAGGGCCATCATGGTATCGGCTTGAGGGGGAATATACACGGTTGTCACTATAACCCGAAGATAATTCTCTTGGGAGGTAATACGGTCTGCATTTGATTGAGGTATTCTCGGTCGGTGAACAAAAGGGCTTGAGTTTCTGTACGTTATCACAATCACACCACGAGTGATTAATCATGAAACATACACCACCACCCTTCTTCTTCCCGGAGAGTTCTTTATTCCCGTCTGTGCGCTGTACTGAGAGAGCCATGATTCCGTGAATCAGTATGTTACAGTCCCTGTCTCTCTGAAAGGAGATCTTCGCCCTGAGTTCGTCTACTTTATTGTCCAGAGACTGAACATTAGCAAGTAATAGCGGTGGATGGTGTGCACGCCTCCTGAGTCGGACTAGAAGTCCACTCTGAATGCCTCTTCTCCACCGGCGGGGTCTTGGAGTAGCCTCTGGGATAAGTTGAATTGCCTTGGGGGGTACTACCAAATAATCAAATTCGGGAAAGTCTTATTCCTGATCATCATGCTGTTGAGTTACTGCCGCTCTGATATCCAAAAGTTCTTTCTGCCTGTATGTAATAACACAAAATGTAAGATGTAAGAAATAGATAATAGATCATGTAAGAAATAGATCATGTAAGAAATAAAACACAAAAAAACTAAATACTGCAAAGTTGCTTAGGAGCTAGAAGCAGAGCTGCCCTGTCTGTCGGCACCATATTAGTGACTCATGAGACAATCAGCCTTATGAATTTCTCTCTACTTTCTCCCTTTTCCCCCACTCTCTCTACCCCTCTGTAATAGACCCTGCGAGCATACTGTGTGATCCTGGAGAAGTTGTTGGAGAATGAGGAGACCCAGATCAATGGTTTTGTGCTGATTGAGAACTTTAAGGGTTTCACCATGCAGCATGCCTCTGGCATCAAACCCACTGAGCTCAAGAAGATGGTGGACATGATGCAGGTCAGAGCAGCAACACACACAAATCAACAGACAATATCAGACTTAGAGGCAGCCTCACACAGAAAATTGTTATACCTACAGATGGTTAGTTCTGGATGCAGTTCAGTAAGGCACAATATAGAAAGACATTTCGCAACGAAAAACGAAAATGGCCAGTTTTTATGGGACAGTTCAAGTGGTAACACTTTACTTGGCGATAACCATGTCATAATATGTCATAACATCAGACATAGCGTCTCATAACCTTTTATAGTATGGTAATAACACTGTCATTACACATATGTTTAGACCTTTTGTGACATATGACACCCACATAAGAGTGTAAAAATCCACTAAATCTACCACGGTAGTTATTTTATGGCTCGTTATGACACTTGCATAACAAACCCACAAAACCTACCACACGAGGCAACACTTTCCATTACACCATAGCCTATGTGTCAAAAGTATGTTTTTTTGTTGATGACCATATTAAATTATTGTAAATGCGCACACATGGACGTCAGACATGAACCTACCCCAATGCTCTGTTGCTGCCATAAAGTGTATTTTCTACTAGTTATTAAAAATGTGATGAAAAAAACATGACTGTAAAGAACTTATTACAACTACAACAAAGGATTTAAGAAACAAACGTTTAAACAAAAGGAAACTTCTTGGTAGGGATAAAAACCTATTTGAATAAATGTGGGTTTTGACATTCTTATGTAGGTGTCATAACCATACATAAAATAATGCAATATATATGTCACAACATGTGTAAATATATGGGTCATGACAGTGTTATCACCATATGACAGGTTTTGACAAGTTACGTTAGCTATTATGACATGTTATGACACTGGGTGTCAAGTAAAGTGTTACCGTTCGAGTAGTGCCTATCTGTTTCAGTACATTAAAACAATTATAATAATGAATGCCTACTGAACAAGGCAAAGCCACTGGTCTGATTAGGGCCATCACTAGCATTCGTCCATTCTAACATTACCATCTAGAAACTACTCAGATCTGATCAGACCAGACAGTCCAAACAAAACAGAAAGATCAATGTGCAGTATGTGATCAGCCTAGCTGTCCCACTTCCCACTAACAGAAAATGAAGACCACTCAGTATGATCCCCGATACTATTTGTATTATGTGCTTTAGGATCCTTATTGGAATGTCTCTTTAGATGTGCTAAATGTGCATGTTGCCTACGTGAGTCTGACCCAGCCTGTGTTGGTCTCTGTTGTGTGCACTGCAGGACTCGTTCCCGGCCCGTTTCAAGGCAATCCATGTGACCCACCAGCCCTGGTACTTCACCACCACTTACAACGTGGTCAAACCATTCATGAAGAGCAAGCTGCTGGAGAGGGTAAGGAGGAGGAAGAGGTGGGAGAGGTGGAGGGTATAAATAGAGGTGCAAGGGGATGGTGGAAGAGGATGAGATGGAGGAAAAGGAGAATGGCAAAAGGGTAAAAGGAGGGACCCATGTGCCAGTCTGTTTTTATTTTTTTATTTTAGCAAACACTCTTATCCAGAGCGACTTACAGGAGCAATTAGGGTTATGCTTTGCTAAAGAGCACATCAACATATTTTTCACCTTGTTGGCTCGAGGATTCAAACCAGCAACCTTTCAGTTACTGGCTCAATGCTATTAACCGCTAGGCTACCTGTTTCTCTTTCAGCCTCATCCATTTTCTTGTTTGGCAAGGTTTGTGCACTGTAGCTTAGATACCACAAGATGTCAGCATTAGGCAACATAATCAATGTATTTGGCGTAATAGTTTTTCTGTAGTTCCATACAAAATAATAATAATAATAAAAACAACAATGAAATAATAATAATTAAAAAACATTGTCAGCAACAACAAAAAATACATTCTGCTACAAATATTAATACAACTAATAAAACAAAGTGTATATGTAATACAGCCATACATATTACATGGTGATGTTTCTAATAGTTAAAAACTGTTTTTTTTCTCAAAATTTGAAAAAGGGCTTCCTTAAATTCACTGTGTGATTTAATGCCCTGATTTCTATAGGTAAATTATTCCAGTCAGTTGGGCCTTTGTATCTGAAAGATCTTACTCCAATCTCATGATGTACCTGTGGAATTGCTGCTGTTGTCAAAAGAAGTAGTGTGAGTCATGTATACTTACATTTCCCTGTATATAGTAAGGAAAACCTAAGTTGATACATTTAAAAATAAATTGGTACCAATCAGTGGCGGCCGCTAATTGGATGAATACCAGTTGCACGAGGTGGTTGGAGTTGTCAACAAAGCAGCATGGGAAAATGAATCCAAGTTTTCTAACTACCGGTAGTTTCTTTGAGAATATATATAAAGTTATTTGTGCATTTGAACAACAGCATAAATACAGCTATTTAACTTTTGTATGCAAAAAAAACTGAATGATCACTGCTGCACATGCTGCCACTGTTTTGAACAGATTAAATTAGATTATTTAGAACGAGCTGCCAGCTGATGTCACGAACCCACGAGTTCACCAGGGAGAACGCAACGAGCCTGCAAAAGTGAAAACCCATTATCTAAGTGGGGATAACAAGCTAACATGTCACAAAGGATGATGCTCTAATAAGTTATTAACTTTAATTCTGAAATAACTTCATATTTCCAAGTTAGTCAGATATTAGTTTAGGAAGACTTGAAATTGTCATGGGAGCTACCTAGCTAGCAAGCAACTAGCTATAGCTGCTATAGCTGTTAAACATAGCTAGCCTTTTATCAAAGGTAGATAACTACTTAGACCAAAAAATCTTCACAATGTTTCTCAAAATTACTGTAGCTGGCTAATTTAATTTGATCATTATTTGTGATACACAAGGTATTTTGTTGTTTTAGGCCACACGTCGCCCTTTCACCTACAATAGAACCTGATGAACAACATGGGGGGAAACAATAAAATTGTCCATGCTTTTTTGTCCTACTAGATCCACGATGAGAAGGTTCTAGCTAGTGTATTCCTCTGTCCTTCAACTCTTGTTCGATTATAGTTGTGTGGTTTATTAGGTGCACATGCTCCCATGACTGTTATGATAATTTATTTACAATTAACTTTTTGCTTTAGGACCATCTGTACCTAATAGAGCAGATCTAGTCTCACTTGTAGAAGTAAGCCGCATGGCACAAGCAACTCATTGGGAGACTAGAGCAGACCCAGAAGTTCTGGCTGAATTGATACATATTTGAATGCCGCAGGACGGTCCATTTACTTTGTGCTGTTCAAATTTATGCTATGAAATCCTGCCATGTCATTGAGGCAATGTTTCACACGGCCTCTGCATGCAGCTGCTGCTGGCAGCAACTGAGGGGCAGAGTAACTGAACTGCTTGTTTTTAACAAAATATATTTGAAACAGGAAAATGTACACATTTACCGCACTTCTATGAGCATTTAAAACATAATCCATGAAAATATATATATGTATATGTATATATATATATATATATATACTGTGTATACATACATGTATATACATATACACACACACACTACCGGTCAAAAGTTTTAGAATACCTACTCATTCAAGGGTTTTTATTTATTTATTTTTACTATTTTCTACATTTTAGAATAATAGTGACGACATCAAAACTATGAAACTACTATGAAATATTTAGATTTGTTTAACACCAAGAAAGTGTGAAACAATCTAAATATATTTTAGATTTGAGTTTCTTCAAAAAGCCACCCTTTGCCTTGATGACAGCTTTGCACACTCTTGGTGTTTTCCAACAGTCTTGAAGGAGTTCCCACATATGCTGAGCACTTGTTGGCTGCTTTTCCTTCACTCTGCGGTCCGACTCATCCCAAAACATCTCACTTTGGTTGAGGTCGGTGGATTGTGAAGGCCAGGTCATCTGATGCAGAATTCCATCACTCTCCTTCATGGTCAAATAGCCATTACACAGCCTGGAGGTGTGTTGGGTCATTGTCATGTTGAAAAAATAATTATAGTCCCTTTAAGCCCAAACCAGATGGGATGGCATATCGCTGCAGAGTGCTGTGGTAGCCATGCTGGTTAAGTGTGCCTTGAATTCTAAATAAATCACAGACAGTGTCACCAGCAAAGCGCCTCTACACCATACACCATAACATGCTTTATGGTAGGAAATACACATGCGGAGATGACCCGTTCACCCACACCGCGTCTCACAAAGACACGGCGGTTGGAACCAGAAATATCCAATTTGGACTCCAGACCAAAGGACACATTTCCACCTGTCTAATGTCCGTGTTCCTTGGCCCAAGCAAGTATATTTTCTCATTGGTGCCCTTTATTAGTGGTTTCTTTGCAGCAATTCGACCATGAAGGCCTGTTTCATACAGTCTCCTCTGAACAGTTGATGTTGACATGTCTGTTTCTTGAAGCATTTATTTGGGCTGCAATGATTGAGGGCATTGTGATGGCCACTCCAATACCTTGACTTTGTTGTCCTTAAGCCATTTTGCCACAACTTTGGAAGTATGCTTGGGGTCATTGTCCATTTGGAAGACCCATTTGCAAACAAGCTTTAACTTCCTGACTGATGTCTTGATGTTGCTTCAATATATCCACATAATTTTCCTACCTCATGATGCCATCTATTTAGTGAAGTGCACCAGTCCCTCCTGCAGCAAGGCACCCCCACAACATGATTCTGCCAACCCCCACAACATGATTCTGCCACCCCTGTGCTTCCCGGTTGGGGTGGTGTTCCTCGGCTTGCAAGCATCCCCCTTTTCCCTCCAAACATAACAATGGCCATTATGGCCAAAGAGACCCTTGATGAAAACCTGCTCCAGATTACTCAGGACCTCAGACTGGGGCCAAGGTTCATCTTCCAACAGGACAATGACCCTAAGCACACTGCCAAAGCAACGCAGGATTGGCTTCGGGACAAGTCTCTGAATGTTCTTGAGTGGCCCAGCCAGAGCCTGGAATTGAACCCGATCGAACATCTCTGGAGAGCCCTGAAAATAGCTGTGCAGCGACGCTCCCCATCCAACCTAAATTTCAGTCTGTACCAGAGCAAAGGATTTATTGAGGAAAATCTTATTAAATTCACTTAAGATTATACATTTATTTGACCAATACATTGAATTAACAGTGGTGATGATATTGTTTATGGAGTCTACTAAATGTAAACAATCATCAATTACTTTTTCTCTTGTAGTTATTTTAATAAATAAACCTTCAATATCGAAAGGAATAATCTCAGGTGAAGTCTTCAAAGAAAGTAATTAATCGAGGATATAGGTTGCTACTGCCTCACCTCAAGTGCACCTATCAATTCTAGATAATATGTAACACTGGATTTTTTACTCAGTGTCTGAAATGTTTGTATTCAACCATGTCTCTGAAATGGTTAATTATGAATGTATTGTGCACCTACCTTTTCCTCTCCTCTAATTTTGGTCTGTGGTGCCTCCTCTTGGCAGGTCTTTGTTCACGGTGATGAGTTGGATGGCTACCTGAATGATTTTGACGCTGACATCCTGCCTGCAGACTTCGACGGGAAAGCCCCCCTCACTGACTGCAAGGCCATCGCTACCAAACTGTTTGGGTCCGAGGACACAGCGCTCTAACACCTTACTGTCACATTATGAAGCAAGGCTGGATCAGTGAGGCAGAATAGGTGGGGGTGAAATGTTGCCTACAAGGGTATTCAGTTCGATCAGCTCTTCAAGTGGGCATCAAGATGAGTGTGTTGGGTTTAGGGGGCTAGTGGTTGATTTGCGACTGGGCAATAGGAACACAAGCAAGAAAGAGTAGGAATGTTGAATAGAGGACATGGACAGTAAAACAATATGAATTGTTTTTTACAGCACAGAAAAGTGTAGCTCCTCCATATACAGAAGTTAACTTTTGAATATGCACAGGAAACAAGACGGTCCCTACTGTATGTAAGAGCACAGAGAATGGCATTTGGTGATGAGATGACCCAACAGCTTATTACTGTAGTCTGAGGTGAATTTGGTGTTCTTTGCCTTAAAGGTTACTTTCACTGTGACTTTACTAGAGGAGCCTATTGCCTAGCCTGAGACTGCTAAAAAAACATATGGGATATATATAGAATTTAGTAATACAAGAATGATAAAATAATATATTTCAGTTAAGCTAGTTGGCTATTAAGAATATGATAGATGGTCTGTGAACAAATCATATAAAAATATGTACATTCCTTAACATAGTGCCATAGTGCTTAACTCCTCTGTTCACATTACATTTTGTGTATTCTGAAGTGTCTATATACTATGGGAACTCCTATGGTGTGCTTAGCTAGGATTGCAGAGAGAGTATAGTAGACGGTTGATGTCAAAAAGTGATTGATTTTCCTGTGTCAGGGTGTTTGACCTTTTAAGGACATCCTGTCCGGATGTTCTCATATTGTTTAGTGTGTGCTTATGTAACTTGATACTGCAGCTGTTTCTTTGAAGTAAAGCACGTTTGAAATAAAAAGTAATGGGCTGGTGATTGATGTGTTTTGTAGTGACCTTGCTGAACTTAAGGAAATGTGTTTGAACATTTGAAACAGTTGGGTAATTTTTGCAGTGAACTTAAGGAACTGCTGTGTAGTGAGCTTGTGACCCCTTGTAGAATGAAAAAGTAATTTCAATGTAGGTCTGCTGATTATAGGTAGGTGTTAGACTTGTCCTGTGAACACTACGAGCAACAAGAAACTTCAGAGATAAACCACAAACTATAGAAAACATGTCTCCTAGACTAATTCTAGGTGTAATGTGTCCTTCATGTCTGGGCCACAATGACAAAACCATTGATGCCATTCTTTGTGATGCACCTGATTGTTTTAAAGGTGGGATTGATATGAGTGAAGGCCATATGGGTTACATTTTCCAACCGGATGAAACAGTGAAGATTTTTATACACAGCTGCCTCAACACCCCTTTTCAGCCAATAACCGGGAGTTTTTCTCCTGAGATTCACGAGAGAAAGAGCAAGTCTTATCTTGAGCAAATGTCAGATCGAACAGGCCCTGAGTAGAACATCCCTGTCTGGGTACGCATTGGAAGAGGAAGTCTGCGGGTGAGATGATTTGAAGCCATAAGAATCCTTTCAGTAGCGTATAGTCCACACTCCAAAATGACAATTTTAGAATTCAACTGCACAAATGCCACCAAATCTGTTAGTCCATATGTATTTTCAAAAGCTTGCACAGAGGTCAACTATTTTGTGCCTGTCTTTAGCTTCAAGTGGCGAGATTTGTTTAAGGTGCTTGGTTTGATTAAACAAGTGCAACAGTTTTTTTTCCATTATTGTGAACATATACGAAGATGGTCCCTTCTGTCCTCAAAACAAAACTTGGGCTTAGCGGAAGAAGGTTGATCTATCATCGAAAAGAAAACATATGAAACCTTGAAGGCCATGGAGAGTGTCACGTCTACTGCCGCTCCTCCCCTCTGGCGTTCGACGTCGCAGGGATACTAACCACTGGTTCTGGGATCCAACATTACGCACACCTGCAGATCATTATGATACTCACCTGACCTCCATTATGTTCCTGATTCCCTCCCCTTTATCTGTCACACCCTTGGGTTACTTCCTCAGTCAGTATTGGTCCTGTGTTCATGCATTATCGCCACTGTTATGTTTTCTCGTTTCAGGGTTGTTGGTTTACTATAAACATTTCACCTGCTTCTCGACTCACAGCGTCTCCATTACATAATACCGACTCAAACGATGGTAGCAGCTGGAAAATTGAAAATCTATCACATGGTTGACAAAAAGGGTTTGTCTCTACTGTGGACAAGGAGGGTACAAGCTCCAGAGGTGTCCGACATGTCCGAATCTGGGATCCACAAGAGCAGAGGGACGGTCAAGTGATCTTCCACCCCCTGTGGCAGGAGTGAGTATTCCATCTTCATCACTGTCTGCTAGGCTCTTTTTGGTGTCCATCACACTAGCTGACTGTCCCTCATGCACTGTGTCTATAGCTTTAGTGGATTCTGGTGTCGCGGGGAACTTTATTGACCAGACCCTTGCCTCCTCCCTTAACTTCATCTCATACCTGCTCTCCTCTCCTTTTTTCGGTTCCTACCTTGATAGTCAGCATTTAGGATCCAGAACCATCAACCGCAGCACTCAGCCACTCATCCTCACCAGGGAGTCCATTCAGCAGGACAACACCCCCTTCTTCATTACCAGTGCACCAGTCCACAAGATCATCCTTGGCCTCCCTTGGCTCCAATGCCATAACCATACCATCTCATGGTAGAGGATGAGAATTAGACTGGTCACCCAAGTACCAGAGGACCAGCTTCCCTGTCCCCTGTGGTTCCATGTCAGTTGAGTCCTATGGTTGCCCTTCAGCCCAACATCCTGGAGGTATACCATTA
Source organism: Oncorhynchus gorbuscha (assembly GCF_021184085.1). NCBI lineage: Eukaryota > Metazoa > Chordata > Actinopteri > Salmoniformes > Salmonidae > Oncorhynchus > Oncorhynchus gorbuscha. The sequence continues at coordinate 39,027,814 of NC_060177.1, read as the reverse complement.
CCTGCGGGAGGTATTCTCCAAGATTCGCGCCACCAGTCTTCCTCCTCATCGCCTCTGAGACTGTGCCATCAACCTGCTCAGATCCTCCGCTGTCTCCTTCTTCGGCTACCAAATCAGCCTGCAGTGTGTGAGGATGGACGACAAGAAGGTAGATGCAGTCCGGTCATGGCCAGTCCCAACCACCATAACAGGGTTACAACGGGTAATGTTATGTGGATATATTGACGCAACATCTCAAGACATCAGTCAGGAAGTCAAAGCTTGGTCGCAAATGGGTCTTCCAAATCAAATCAAATGTATTTATATAGCCCTTCGTACATCAGCTGATATCTCAAAGTACTGTACAGAAACCCAGCCTAAAACCCCAAACAGCAAGCAATGCAGGTGTAGGAGCACGAAAGGCCAAAACCTAGGAAGAAACCTAGAGAGGAACCAGGCTATGTGGGGTGGCCGGTCCTCTTCTGGCTGTGCCAGGTGGAGATTATAACAGAACATGGCCAAGATGTTCAAATGTTCATAAATTACCAGCATGGTCCAATAATAATAAGGCAGAACAGTTGAAACTGGAGCAGCAGCATGGCCAGGTGGACTGGGGACAGCAAGGAGTCATCATGTCAGGTAGTCCTGAGGCACGGTCCTAGGGCTCAGGTCCTCCGAGAGAGAGAAAGAAAGAGAGAATTAGAGAGAACACACTTAAATTCACAAAGGACACCGAATAGGACAGGAGAGTACTCCAGATATAACAAACTGACCCTAGCCCCCCGACACATAAACTACTGCAGAATAAATACTGGAGGCTGAGACAGGAGGGGTCAGGAGACACTGTGGCCCCATCCGAGGACACCTCCGGACAGGGCCAAACAGGAAGGATATAACCCCACCAACTTTGCCAAAGCACAGCCCCCACACCACTAGAGGGATATCTTCAACCACCAACTTACCATCCTGAGACAAGCCTAAGTATAGCCCACAAAGATCTCCGCCACTGCACAACCCAAATGGGGGGGCGCCAACCCAGACAGGATGATCACATCAGTGACTCAAACCACTCAGGTGACGCACCCCTCCCAGGGACGGTATGGGAGAGCCCTGGTAAGCCAGTGAGTCAGCCCCTGTAATAGGGTTAGAGGCAGAGAATCCCTGTGGAAAGAGGGGAACCGGCCAGGCAGAGACAGCAAGGGAGGTTCATTGCTCCAGAGCCTTTCCGCTCACCTTTAGAAATTCTAGGGACAATTAGGAGGCCTGCGACTTGTGACCGTAGCGTACGTGTAGGTATGTACGGCAGGACCAAATCAGAAAGATAGGTAGATGCAAGCCCATGTAATGCTTTGTAGGTTAGCAGTAAAACCTTGAAATCAGCCCTTGCTTTGACAGGAATCCAGTGTAGGGAGGCTAGCACTGGAGTAATATGATCAAAATGTATTTAGTGCTTTATCCGGGTAGCCGGAAAGTAGAGCATTGCCGTAGTCTAACCTAGAAGTGACAAAAGCATGGATTAATTTTTCTGCATCATTTTTGGACAGAAAGTTTCTGATTTTTGCAATGTTACGTAGATGGAAAAAAGCTGTCCTTGAAATGGTCTTGATATGTTCTTCAAAAGAGAGATCAGGGTCCAGAGTACCGCCGAGGTCCTTCACAGTTTTATTTGAGACGATTGTACAACCATTAAGATTAATTGTCAGATTCAACAGAAGATCTTTTTGTTTCTTGGGACCTAGAACAAGCATCTCTGTTTTGTCCGAGTTTAAAAGTAGAAAGTTTGCAGACATCCACTTCCTTATGTCTGAAACACATGCTTCTAGCGAGGGCAATTTTGGGGCTTCACCATGTTTTATTGAAATGTACTGCTATGTGTCATCCGCATAGCAGTGAAAGTTAACATTATGTTTTCAAATGACATCCCCAAGAGGTAAAATATATAGTGAAAACAATAGTGGTCCTAAAACGGAACCTTGAGGAACACCGAAATTTACGGTTGATTTGTCAGAGGACAAACCATTCACAGAGACAAACTGATATCTTTTAGGCAGATAAGATCTAAACCAGGCCAGAACTTGTCCGTGTAAACCAATTTGGGTTTCCAATCTCTCCAAAAGAATGTGGTGATCGATGGTATCAAAAGCAGCACTAAGGTCTAGGAGCACGAGGACAGATGCAGAGCCTCGGTCTGATGCCATTAAAAGGTCATTTACCACCTTCACAAGTGCAGTCTCAGTGCTATGATGGGGTCTAAAACCAGACTGAAGCATTTCGTATACATTGTTTGTCTTCAGTAAGGCAGTGAGCTGCTGCGCAACAGCCTTTTCTAAAATTTTTGAGAGGAATGGAAGATTCGATATAGGCCGATAGTTTTTATATTTTCTGGGTCAAGGTTTGGCTTTTTCAAGAGAGGCTTTATTACTGCCACTTTTCGTTAGTTTGGTACACATCCGGTGGATAGAGAGACGTTTATTATGTTCAACATAGGAGGGCCAAGCACAGGAAGCAGCTCTTTCAGTAGTTTAGTTGGAATAGGGTCCAGTATGCAGTTTGAAGGTTTAGAGGCCATGATTATTTTCATCATTGTGTCAAGAGATATAGTACTAAAACACTTGAGCGTCTCTCTTGATCCTAGGTCCTGGCAGAGTTGTGCAGACTCAGGACAACTGAGCTTTGAAGGAATACGCAGATTTTAAAGAGGAGTCCGTAATTTGCTTTCAAATAATCATGATCTTTTCCTCAAAGAAGTTCATGAATTTATCACTGCTAAAGTGAAAGCCATCTTCTCTTGGGGAATGCTGCTTTTTAGTTAGCTTTGCGACAGTATCAAAAAGGAATTTCGGTTTGTTCTTATTTTCCTCAATTAAGTTAGAAAAATAGGATGATCGAGCAGCAGTAAGGGCTCTTCGGTACTGCACCGTACTATCTTTCCAAGCTAGTCGGAAGACATCCAGTTTGGTGTGGCGCCATTTCCGTTCCAATTCTATGGAAGCTTGCTTCAGAGCTCGGGTATTTTCTGTGTACCAGGGAGCTATTTTCTTATGAGAAATGTTTTTAGTTTTTAGGGGTGCAACTGTATCTTGGGTATTGCGCAAGGTTACATTGACATTGACCCGAAGCATACTTCCAAAGTTGTGGGAAAATGGCTTAAGGACAACAAAGTCAAGGTATTGGAGTGGCCATCACAAATTCCCTGACCTCAATCCCAGAGAGAATTTGTGGGCAGAACTGAAAAAGTGTGGAAGGCTACCCAAACCATTTGACCCAAGTTAAACAATTTAAAGGAAATGCTACCAGATACTAATTGAGTGTATGTAAACTTCTGACCCACTGGGAATGTGATATAAGAAATAAAAGCTTAAATAAATCTCTCCCTACTATTATTCTTACATTTCACATTTTTAAAATAAAGTGGTCATCCTAACTGATCTAAGACGGTGAATTTTTACTAGGATTAAATGTCAGGAATTGTGAAACTGAGTTTAAATGTATTTGGATAAGGTGTATGTGAACTTCTGACTTCAACTGTATATTCAAATTCACACTTTCTCATCTTTTGGTTGCTAATCGTTTGTTAGATTTGTTTGTTCTTTATGTTCTGTTGCCATGCTCACTCGCAACTTTCTAATTCCTTGCTTGCTTGTTAGCTGTGTCTAACACAGTCACGACGTCTACAGCCAGAATATCAGCAAAGTACATATGCTTTAATCATTACTACTTTTTGTGCACTCTGGAAAACAACACATACTTAGTTTTACACACATTCAATTGTAAGGTCATAGGCTTTCTGCAAAACAATGAAAACCAACTAGTTAATATAAAGCATGGTCAACAGTGGGAGCAATAACATACACAAGTATTGTCTGCATACAGGTGCAGGTGTATTTTTTATTTATTTTTAACAGACAAACCAATATTGTTGTATACAATAACTTTTATACCACAGTATTGAATACTTATTTCTAATTGACTAGATAGGGCATTGTCACTCCCTGACCTTAGAGCCTTTTTGTCTATTTTGTTTGGTCAGGGTGTGATTTGGGTGGGCATTCTATGTGTTGTATTTCTTTGTGTTTGGCCGAGTGTGGTTCCCAATATGAGGCAGCTGTCTATCGTCGTCTCTGATTTGGAATCATACTTAGTTAACCTTTTTTCCCACTTATGTTGTGGGATCTTGTCCATGTATTGTTGTTGAGCCTTACAAGGCTGTACGTTTTGCTTGTTCTCGTTGGTGCTCTCTTTTGCGGGTTATCATTAAAGAATATGATTAACCTACCCCACGCTGCATCTTGGTCTAATTCCACCAACGACGATCGTGACAGGCATTCTAATATGGATATTAAAACCAGATCAGGACAATTGGAAAATATATTGGGACAGTTGGAAAAGATATCGGGACACCTTGGAATCATGACACAATGTACTACACATGCAGGCAGTAGTTGCTATAAAGTTACAGAACGCTAATCCAACAAATGCACAAACTGAAATTGGATACATTGTAAACACAGGTCCCAGTGAGGAAAAACACGTAGTTAGCAAGCTAGCATTGATTTGTTTCTGCAGAAACATATTTTTGTTCTGAACACAATGTGATGAACATGAATTTCTCTGGTCCCCTCCGCTGCTAAAGCTGTCAAATCCTTCCACATGTTTCTAGTTTGTCCAGCTGTTTTCAGCTATTTTTTTATTTGGTTTGTCATAGTGTCAGGTTTGCTAGTCACACACTCTTTGGCTAGCTTCTAGCCTAGTGTTTGATATGCAATGTGATCTCCTCCTAATTATCAGTCAGTATTGATCAAATCAAGTATTTGTCACATACATATGGTTAGCAGATGTTATTGCGAGTGTAGCGAAATGCTTGTGCTTCTAGTTCCGACAATGCAGTAATAACCAACGAGTAATCTAACTAACAATTCCAAAACTACTACCTTATGCAGCTGTACATAATCTATTGGTAAATAGCCCACCCATTTTCCCTACCTCATCCCCACAGTTTTTATTTATTTACTTTTCTGCTCTTTTGCACACCAATATCTCTACCTGTACATACATGATCATCTGATCATTTATCACTCCAGTGTTAATCTGCAATATTGTAATTATTCGCCTACCTCCTCATGCCTTTTGCACACATTGTATATAGACTCCCCTTTTTTTCTACTGTGTTATTGACTTGTTAATTGTTTACTCCATGTGTAACTCTGTGTTGTCCGTTCACACTGCTATGCTTTATCTTGGCCAGGTCGCAGTTGCAAATGAGAACTTGTTCACAACTAGCCTACCTGGTTAAATAAAGGTGAAATAAAGAAATAAAAAAATACACACAAGTGTGAAGGGATAAAGAATATGTACATAAAGATATATGAATGAGTGATGGTACAGAGCGGCATAGGCAAGATGCAGTAGATGGTATCGAGTACAGTATATACATATGAGATACTGAGTGTCTTGACGAGAAGCCAAACCTTTCTAGCTATACCAGGCACAATTGGGCATTATCATTGTTATGTGTGTATCTAAATGATTGTCAATGGAAAGCAACTACTTTTCAAATCAAACCAAGCTTAATTTATGCAGCACTTTTCAGACATTGAATATAACGCAATGTGCTTTACAAGAAAAAACAAATAAAAAAGAACTATGAAAATAAAAGCTGAAATATTTACTACACAACAAACATAAGACAAAAACATAATGACACACTGAAAAGCAAAGCAAAAAAATGTGTTTTAGGATCTATTTTAAATATGTCCCTGCATTCACATATCTGGACATCTGGATAGACGTTAAGCCGCCTTTCCTGCAGTCAATGACCAAATCACCCTCTAGTGGCCTAATGGGTGGAATGTTCTTAATATTTTTCATAATTTCATAATTAATAAACATTAACAAATTTAAAAAATCTTGTGTTTCTATGTCAAACAGTTTTGTTATTGCAGTCTTCTGTTTTGTTGCAGTCTTCTGTTTGGTTTATAAATGTAATATTGGGGTGCAAACTTAAAATGTAATATATTTCATCTGACATTTTACAGGTGCCTTTTTAAGCCCATAACCATGTGTGTGAGGTTTATACTTTTGTTCCAAAGCAGATTTGTTTAAGACTACCAAGAATCACTGTGTGTGACCCTGATTTAGCCCACAGAAGTAAAAGGTTAATTAAAAAGCATATTCATAAATTTGTCAAGAAGCTGAGTATAAAAAGGGTATTCTTCTAAAGAAATAGGTCAGGCCTCTCACTTACTAGTAGAAAGCAGATCAATAAAAGTTATGTTCGTACCAGTCCTAGGCTATGGCAACATCATCTACAGCATAAGAATGCAGCTGCCACTTCATTAAAGCCATTAGATGCAGTTTTACCATAGAGCACTTTGTTTTATTACGGGTATAGGTTCAGTACACATCACTGCATTCTCTATCAGAAAGTAGGCTGACCGTCTTTGATGTCCCATAGGTCGATTTATTGTTCTCTTTCCATATTTAAATCTCTTTTACAAAAACTCCTGTTGTACTAAATATCATTAATAACCTTTAGATGTATGAGTTTTACCATACCTGGTCTCAGTGATGGGTAGCTAGAGAAATTCCTTTGGTCTGTACAAAGTGAGGTAAATCAGATTTTTGCACCTTACTTGAGAAATAATCTCAGTGAAGACCGACAGCCTTTATTGAAGAATGCGTTTGCTTTATACGGTTGCGTTTTGTATTCCATTTTTGCACTTTGTCATTGTATTTTATGTGTATGTCTTTGAAATTACAGGGCTCATTTGGAAAAGATACCTTGTATATGGGCACAAGGCGAGACCCAAATGCAGACACAGGAGGCAGATGGTTGAGCTCCGATATTTATTATAGCAAAAGGCAGGTCGGGGACAGGAGAGAGTTCATAAACCAGGTCAGAGTCCAAACAGTAGGCAGGCTCGAGGTCAGGACAGGCAGGGGTTCATTGAACAGGTACGGAGATAGGCAGACTCGAGGTCAGAACAGGCGGAGTAGTCAGGCAGGCGGATATGGCATCAGGACAGGCAAGGGTCAAAACCAGGAGAGCTAGGAAAAAACAGAGACTGGGAAAAATAGGATGGTTGACTTGGCAAAACAAAATGATCTGGCACAGAGGGACAGGAAACACAGGGATAAATACACTGGGGACTAATGGGGAAAACAGGAGACACCTGGAAGTGGGTGGAGACAATCACAAAGACAGGTGAAAAAGACCGGGCGTGACATCTTGATCTCACTTAATATTACTCCCTATCAAAATAAAAGGTTAAATAAATTGTTACAACTTCCTTGAAACATCAAAAAGAGTTCATGAAACCATTCAGAAATTAATGGAGGTAAACATATTTACTGCATATTGCTTGTTGCAGAAGACTACTGTTGTACATTGAATAGTTATCCCATTATTGTTACATCTCCTTGATTTAATGGTTCTCAGTCTGTACATGTTTACAATCCAGATACTGTAGAAAGGTTATTACCAAAAACTGTATGTAAAATGACAATTATTAACTTTCTTTACCACCAATAATTTGGTGTGCAAATCCCCCTCTTTCAATTTCTCCCCGGTTCTCAAATCTTTGACTTCACTGAACTTTCCCTATCTACACTACATTTCCAAAAATAACTATTCTTTATTGTTATTCTCAATTACTTTTTAAACCTTAATACAGCGTTTTAGGGTTTATTCCAAAATAGATTTGCAATACTTGGTAGTACATTAGCATGTTATTAAACAACTTAAAGGGTAGAAGGAATGAGTTTTTTTTTCTCACCAAAGTAACAAAGTAGTGTGGTGAAAGACTTAGTTTTAGTCACGGTGTTGTTACCTACAACTCCCAAAATTTGTTACGTTTTTGGGTTTTGAAATATTTATTTTTGGATATCTTCATAACTATCCACAATGCACTATTGTCAACATCATATGCAGGACCGGTGCTACAGTACCAAGCTAGCTCTAGCTGACTAACGTTAGCTACTAGCCATGCTAACATGTAATTACATTCTAGACCAACTGTTGGCATTGGTGAGCTACTATGTTAGCTACTAATTACTTTTTTCCCTCATCAATCTACACACACTACCCAATAATGATGAAGCGACAACAGTTTTTATGACATTTCTGCCAATGTATTAAAAATTAAAAACAGAAATACATTATTAACATAAGTATTCAGACCCTTTGCTATGAGACTGGAAATTGAGCTCAGGTTCATCCTGTTTCCATTGATCGTCCTTGTGATGTTTTTACAACTTGAATGGTGTCCACCTCCGGATAAATTTAATTGATTGGACATGATGTGGATAGGCACACACCTGTCTATATAAGGTCCCACAGTTGACAGTGCATGGCAGAGAAAAAACCAAGCCATGAGGTCGAAGGAGCTGTCTGTAGAGCTCCAGGACAGGATTGTGTCGAGGCACAGACCTTGGTCAGGGAGGTGACCAAGAACCCAATGGTCACTCTGACAGAGCTCCATAGTTCCTGGGAGAAACCTTCCAGAAGGACAACCATCTCTGCAGCACTCCACCAATCAGGCCTTTATGGTAGAGTGGCCAGACGAAAGCCACTCCTCAGTAAAATCAAATCAAATCAAAATCAAATCAGTAAAAGTAAAAGGCACATGACAGCTCGTTTGGAGTTTGCCAAAGGGCACCTAAAGGATTCTCAGACCATGATAAACAATATTCTATGGTCTGATGAAACCAAGATTGAGCTCTTTGACCTGAATGCTAAGCATCACATCTGGAGGAAACATGGGGCCATCCCCTACAGTGAAGCATGGTGATGGCAGCATCATGCTGTTAGGATGTTTTTCAGTGGCAGGTACTGGGAGACTAGTCAGGATCAAGGCAAAGATGAACGGTGCAAAGTACAGAGTGATCCTTGTTGAAAACCTGCTCCAGAGTGCTCAGGACCTAAGACTGGGCCGAAGGTTCACCTTCCAACAGGACAACAACCCTAAGCACACAGCCAAGACAATGCAGGAGTGGCTTTGGGACAAGTCTTTACATGTCCTTGAGTGGCCCAACCAGAGCCTGGACTTGAACCCAATCGAACATCTCTGGAGAGAAAAATAGCTGTGCAGCGACGCTTCCCATCCAACCTGGCAGAGCTTGAGGGGATCTGCAGAGAAGAATGGGAGAAACTCCCCAAATACAGGTGTGCCAAACTTGTAGTGTCATAAATAATACAAAGTACTGAGTAAAGGGTATGGATACTTCTGTAAATGTAATATTTTAGTTCATTTTATATACATTTTGTAACATTTCTAAAAACAGTTTTTGCTTTTCACTATGGGCTATTGTGTGTAAATTGATGAGGGGGAAAAAACACTTAGCCAATTTTAGAATAAGGCTGTAACGTATCAAAATGTGAAAACATTTAAGGGGTCTGAATACTTTCCAAATGCACTGCATATACACACACCACTTTAAATTTGAGTCATAAAGGAAAGCTGAGAATAATAATATTACTGTGTGTCAATATATAAATGTAAGCAGGTTTCCATCCAACCTTTATGTGAGTAGTATACAGAATAAAAGTATGAACTTTACATGTTAATTGTTGGTCCCATGTTTCATGAGCTGAAATAAAACATCCCAGAAAATTTCCAAACGACAAAAAGCTTTTCTCTCTCAAATTTTGTTAGTGAGCATTTCTTCTTTGCCAAAATAATCCAGCCACTTGACAGGTGTGGCATATCAAGAAGCAGATTTAAACAGCATGATTGTTACAAAGGTGCATCTTTTGCTCAGGACAACGAAAAAAACCATTCTAAAATGCACAGTTTAGTCACACAACACAATGCTACAGATGTCTCATGTTTTGAGGGAGCGTGCAATTGACATTCTGACTGCAGGATTGTCCACCAGAGCTGTTGCCAGAGAATTAAATGTAATTTTCTTTACCATAAGCCACTTCCAACTTCATTTTAGAGAATTTGGCAGTGCGTTCAACCTGCATCACAACCGCAGACCACGTGTAACCACACCAGCCCAGGATCTCCACATCCAGCTTCTTCCCCTACGGGATCATCTGAGACCAGCCACCCGGACAGCTGATGAAAATGTGGATTTGTACAACTGAAGAATTTCTCCACAAACTGCCAGAAACCGTCTCAGGGAAGCTCATCTGCATGTGCGTTGTCCTCACCAGGGTCTTGACCTGATTTCAGTTTGGCGTCGTAACAGATTTCAGGGGGAAAATGCTCACCTTTGATACGCTGGAGAAGTGTGCTCTTCACGGATTAATCTCTGTTTCGACTGTACGGGGAAGATGGCATTGGATGGGCAAGCGGTTTGCTGATGTCAACGTTGTGAAAAGAGTGCCCCATGGTCGCGGTGGGATGATGGTATGGGCAGGCATAAACTATGGACAACAAACAATTGCATTTTGTCAATGGCAATTTGAATGCACAGAGATACTATGACGAGATCCTAAGGCCCATTGTCTTGCTATTCAGTCGTCGCTATCACTTCATGTTTCAGCATGATATGGACCTGTACACAATTCCTGAAACATGGCCTGCATACTCACCAGACATGTCACTCATTGAGCATGTTTGGGAGGCTCTGGATTGACGTGTGTGAGAGCGTGTTCCAGTTTCCGCCAATATCTAGCATCTTCGCACAGCCACTGAAGCGGGGTGGGACAACATTACACAGGCCACAATCAACACCCTTATCAAAAACCTAGCTACTTACAAGTAAAGGCTGCATCATAGAGCAGCTGGTGAATTTTGGCGTTTGGTAATGAAATTCTTTTGGAATGACAGCCGTTTCAGCGATGGTACAATACTTTGGGTAAAAAGCGAATCTTCGTCAACTGCAGGTGGTGCTGGAACGGACATACCATCAGCTTCTGCTTAGATTGTAGTCAAAATGCGCTGCTGGGAAGGGGTCTAAGGGCTTGGGGTTTCCGGGTATGGGGTCTAGTGGGTTGGGTGACTTGAGAAGTCCTTGGGGTCAGAAGTCTGGTAGCTTGAGTGGTTCTCAGGGTCAGCATAGGGGTTTACTCTGAGGACATAGGCCCTTCCCGTATAGCGACCTCAAGTGTTCACCTGTGTCTTCTCTTCCACTCCCTGTCCTCTCCCTGCACCTGGCTGTCCCTGTCTGTCATTTTCCCACTTGTGGGACGTTATTTTACAAATGAATGACATGATTGCGATAAAATGCCAGAGACAGTGGTTGCTGGCTGCAGTCCCACTCTGTATTTCCTTCTCTACCCTTTATGTACCGTGTCTGTTGCTCAGGTTTCCCATTTCTCTACAGTCTTCTACAAAGTGACATAAAAAAAGTTGACCTTTTGCATGATCTCTTCCTCTGAAATACTGGCGTCCATGCTAATTTAATGTGCATGCCACCACTGTTTTTATTTTTTATTTTATTGTTACCCCTTTTTCTCTCCAATTCCGTGGTATCCAATTGTTGTAGTAGCTACTATCTCGGGAGAGACGAAGGTTGAAAGTCATGCGTCCTCCGATACACAACCCAACCAGCCGCACTGCTTCTTAACACAGCGCACATCCAACCCGGAAGCCAGCCGCACCAATGTGCCGGAGGAAACACTGTGTACCTGGCAACCTTGGTTAGCGCGCACTGCGCCCGTCCCGCCACGGGAGTCGCTGGTGCGCGATGAGACAAGGACATCCCTACCGACCAAGCCCTCCCTAACCCGGACGACGCTAGGCCAATTGTGCGTCGCCCCACGGACCTCCCGGTCGCGGCCGGTTACTACAGAGCCTGGGCGTGAACCAAGAGTCTCTGATGGCACAGTTGGCGCTGCAGTACAGCGCCCTTAACCACTGCGCCACCCGGGAGGCCCATGCCACCACTGTTACACGGAGTGGAACAGGGGAAGCCAAGAGCAGACTCAGACGAGGAGACTGGGATGAAGTAACCAAGGTATTTATTGAAACACAGGGGAGATGGAGTGCAGGTCAGGGAAAGCTCGGGCAGATTGTTAGAAACCAGGTGCGGCGGCTGAGGCTGGAGCGAGAGGGGTTGAGACAGGGTAAGCAGGTCCGGAGAGGAATACAAGGGAGTAGTAGAGTGGGGAATCCAGGACAGAGTAGCAGGATGACGTGACGTGGGACTGGAGACAAGGACCAGAGTCAGAGCAGGCAGAACTGTAGCGGAGAGGAAAACAGCGTCAGGCAAGGAAACCAGGCACAACATGATCTGAACAGCAACAAACGGCTAGAAACATAGACTGACTGAGCAGATATTACAATCTGGCAGCGTGGAAGTTGCAGGGCTGAGTATTTGTAGAGGTCTTGATTATGGAACAGGTTGCAGCTGGTGGGGATCTGCTCTGACTCTAGCACACCTGTCTCTGCCCACACAATCACACAGAGAGAGAGAGAGAGAGAGAGAGAGAGAGAGAGAGAGAGAGAGAGAGAGAGAGAGAGAGAGAGAGAGAGAGAGAGAGAGACATTCAGTCATAGTCCAATCCAAATCACACCCCTACACAGGCTAAGGGGCCTGGGAGGGGATCATCTTCAGTCAATAGTCCCTACAATGTTTCAGCTGTTAATTCCTGAATACCCTAAAACCTTGCAGCTGCAGATACAATTACGTACAGCTTCTTGGACTTTTTGCTCGTTCGGGTAGTTCAATTAATCACTTGAACAATAAATGCCATTTTCGTCCTTCCCCTCTACCTTTGACGTTGACCGTCTTCACACTACTCCCTACTAACTCAACAAGCTGTTGAGAAGGGGTTCCATCATCTCCCCGAAGGCGTGTTTTTTTGTGTGATCTCAACGGTGAAGATGCAGAGCATGGGTTGTGACACTTGCATAAAATGTACTGTACAGCAACGTGATGATGTGAGCAGTGTGCACGTGGCGTTACTTCCCCAACCCTGCTGAATGCTTATGGTTATTGCGAATGAGGCTTCAGGGATTTTACAGCAGAGGCACTACAAGGAATCCTTTGATTGAATGCTCCGTCCTCACATGTCCCTGAGCCTGTGTAGGGATGTGATTAGAACTGTGACTGAAGACGTGGGATGGTTTGGATTGATAGATATCTTCTTCTTTTTTTATGTCACCCCCCCCCCTCTAGTGGCCAAAAGGCTGTATTATCATGGTCAGCGCAATTGAGGGCTTCCACCATTTTAAAGTAGTCAACTGGGTGGGACATCTAACTTCATTGGCGGACCCTCCTGGTCATCAGGAGTGATCAGCCAACCATGAAGAAGAAAATGGACTACTTCAAAATGGAGATTGCCTCAATGACACTGCCCATGCAACTATAATGGTACAGATACTATTGCCACGTTCGAAACAACTGGGACGTCGGAGAAAGAGTTTAAATTATGATGTCAGTGATCTTCAGGTCAGAACTCATGAAAAAAGGCTGAGTTTCCGATTTGGAATTCCGAGTTGGATTACCGTTCAAATCAATATTTTTCCAATCGGAGCTCGTTTCTTCAGAGTTCCCAGTTGTATTGAACGCAATGAAGTCGTAGATTTCTGAGTTCTGAGTTGTTTTGAACGTGGCAGAATCCTCTGTCTACCTCCATGAGAACCGCGTCGCTCCCCAAGCAGGAAGTGGGATATCAGGAGATCCGGAAGAGAGCGGGCCTAAAAGGAATGTTCCATCACACCTCGAGGACTGTCAAGAGGTGCATTATTTTCACATCTCAAATATATATTTTTGACTGCAGGAAATTTTCATAAAAAGTAAGTAATTGAGATTAACATGAAAGTATCTACTACGCGCTCGCAGGATGAAATGCAGGCTGAATTGAAAAACCAATCCGAGCTCGACCAGTGCCAAAATAATTTTCGACACAAGCAGAGCCAGTATCTGGAACAGGAAATACTATTAACTTACAATGAACCTCTTCATGTTTAGTAGCTAGACATCTAGCTAAGGTTGTTCTTAATGTCTGTCATTGTCTAATATAAATATATCATTCCCTGCACCGTCTTTTCTGATTCCACTGTTATATCACTGTAAATTAAAATGTTACAAGGTTTGATGTCACAAAGATCAGCAATCAAGAAAATGCTAGTGATGTAGCTAATTTACAAGCTAGCTATGTCAATGTTATTTGTTTAATCTCTCGCATGTGCACTTGACAAGGCAACACATTTGAATGACTATTGTTGCTACATTGGTCCACTCGACCAGTCCAGTTAATACACGCAGAAATACTAGTTAACCACATTGAATACACAGCTGCCTGGATTTTTTTCTTTCTTTCTAGCTGACGTTAGCTAATTAAGCCAATTGTCTTGCATTTGTATTATGGACGTAGCTTTTCTAACGAAACACTCAATCTACATGTGTGGTGGTGCAGGCAGCCTTCAATACTATGACTACTCCTCGTCAATGGGCAATACAATAAGTGACTTGTGGTTAACTTGGATTCGCTAGAATAGATCGGTTAGCTGACAACACTGAAACAATGCGCACGTTTCAAAAGGGCCGAAGTCGTGAATAGTTTTGACGCTGGATGGCCAGATCGGGAACAAGAAACTCCCGTGTGGGGAATCGTAAGTGGCTCGTTTTAAACTGGTTTAATCTTGTCCTGGACTTGATACCATGGCTTGTTCTGATTTCACGTCAATGATATGGCAAAAAAAATTGCTAGATAGCTAGCCAACAACTGTAACGGTGTATTTGAGAAACAAGTGTTCATTGTGAAAATGTATGTATGTTTTCAATAAACATTGGAGACGAAATATTGTTTACATGTTGTCAACATTTTAAGCGAACTCCGTCTGTTTTGCACCACAGTTGCGCACACGTCGTTTTTGTAGCTTCTTAAGGTGCTTTGCTACACATGGGGTGTGGTATGTATGTCACAACTGCGCCAGAAGGAAGAACATTTTGTTGTTTCAGAGAGGGAGAGAGAGTCCCATGTAAACGGTGCATCCTCCCTCCTTTTCCCATCTCGGAATGAATGGAGCCACGTTGCGTACTACCCGCTCATTGAATACAGATGCCAGCCTTGTGCTGAGTTAGGTCTTAGTTAAAATTGGCCCTTCTTGCTGAGATTTGGATGATTGCCAAAGGCAGCCTAAAAAATACAGATACACCACAATCCCAGCTTTTGAAAGACTTCATACTGGTTATTCAGTTGCCTGATAATGTTTTGTGACATTCAGGACCTGAAACCCATCTATCAAATTCATAGGAAGATGCATGTCTGAATATTGATATGCCAACGCAATGTTTGTTTCTAACCGCTCCCAGGAAAGTGCATTTCTGGCAGTTACATTATGGTGTGTGAGAGAGATTGTGCAAGCCAATATAACTAGCATATTCTCCCCAGATGTGGAAGGCAGCAGCAGGTCAGTCCGTCACCGTGGCGGTGGATGATGGAGGTGATGACTGGGAGACAGATCCAGACTTTGAGGTAGGTCAACCATGGTAGTGAAGTCCCATTTCAGTTTTAATCCAGAGCAATGGCTGTTTTTGCTCTTTCATCTTATTAACACCTCACCATATCCTCTCCTCCCCCTCCTTACCCCATGCCCACTAAATATTTTTCTTTGACTACTTCTCCTCCTCTCTCTCTCTCTCCCTTTGCCTCCCCTCTCCCCATTTGTCTTCCTCTTTCCTCTCCTCCCCCGCTGACCCCTTGCTCCTTATTTCCGTGCTAACAGAATGACGTTTCAGAGAAGGAACAGCGATGGGGGGCCAAGACGGTGGAAGGCTCCGGTCACCAGGAACACATTAAGTAAGTACCGCTTCATCATCTGCTTCATCAACAACAGTTTTCATCATCAGCGTCACATTTCTAACATGATCATTTCAATGTCATTCTAATCATGGTCTTCACATTGTCTACCTGTCGACGATATTACATCTTTAATCGTTTCATTATTCAGTTAACTTTATTTTTATTGGGCTGTCATCAGGTTTTTGAGGATGGCCAGTGAAGCTCAGTCATTCTTACCCTGTTATTTCTCTCCCTCCTCCCAATCTTTTCCCTCCTACCCCCTCCAGTATCCACAAGCTGCGTGAGAACGTGTCATCGGAGCACAGTGACCTGAGGCAGAAGGAGCAGGCCACCATGCCCAAGGCCTCCGATGGCTATGGGGGCAAGTTTGGTGTGCAGCAGGACCGCATGGACAAAGTGAGTGGTGACCATAGTAATAGAATTATTAGAACGGTTAATGCCCCTCGGACCACAGCAATTTGATTATATTTTATTTTGGTGACCACATCTGTAGAAAAGCTGAATATCCAATGATTCAAAGCCCAGGACCAACAGCTGATCGCTATTACAACCGTCTCCTGAGGGAGCGCAGGAACATTATTTTGGAACGGAATTAGTTTAACCTCATCTGATTGGCCTAAATTGCCAATTGTTTACTTTTACACATGCGCACACAGGAATGTTGCCGTGCGTTGACTGTGATTTGTGGCAAAAGCAGCTGAGCTCATCATTGCCGTTTGAGTTGTGTTATCCACAATGCTCTAGCCCTCTCTCACGCTCTCTCTCTCTGTTTGTGTGCACTGTTACCATTTGTGTGTGTGTGTGAGAACAGGATGTGACGGTGAGCAGGCAGGGGGGGGGAATTTTAGCCCCCCCTCACTCTGCCTGCACACTGCTCAATGTGTTGTCAATATTATGACTCAGCACTGTTTACCCCACTCTGTGTGTGACTCTGCTGTCAACACCTGATCAAACCACTGCATACCCAGCAGTCAGCCTCACACTGTTTGCATTTATTCACCTCTCTCTTTCTCTTATCCCCCCCAGTCTGCGGTGGGCCATGAGTACCAGAGTAAGCTGTCCAAGCACTGCTCTCAGACAGACACATCCAAAGGCTTCGGGGGGAAGTTTGGAGTGCAGGGCGACCGTGTCGACAAGGTACGCTAATCATGGTCACATTCGGCTCTATGGTCAGGGAAAAAAATCTCATGACCCATGACCACATAGCGATTTTACAGATCTCCCTTGTAAGATTTTCAAGGTTTTTGAGGGACCCAATAGAATACCCAATTATAGGATGAATGAAAATAATAGAATAATAGAATTTAAGTGCCCATCTCTCAGGTTATGTCATTTAGATGAGAATACTTGAATGGCATGAAAAGATACTGGATGATGGTGCTGAGAAATACTGCGTTCTCCTTTGGCTGGTGACTTTGTTAACTTCAACATAGAGATCTCTCCCTTTTCAGTCCGCTGTCGGGTTTGACTATGCCGGGAAGACTGAGAAACACGCATCGCAGAAAGGTGATTTTTACATGGTCTGTTAAAACAGGCAAACAACACAAGTTGAACAGTTCAATGTTTTGTAACTCTGGGTTGAAGTTGCACAATTTAGCTCTGATCTAAGATCAGCTCACTATCCTTATACCCCACAAATCCTAACTGTATCCATCAGGCGGCAAAAGGCCAAACTGACCTGAGCCTTCTGAATACACACTCAGTTCAGAACTGTCTGCTCTGTAGACCATCTGGATGTAATAGTATCTGGCCCAGTCAGACCTTTATGGTATTAGGATGGGTGTGAGTGGCATCCGATGCTGTGTGAGTGAGTATGCTCCTGGCTTTTAGCTTTCAGTGCTCCCCGGCTCCAGCTGCACTCCTGTGATTCCGTGCTGTGACCACCATTGTTCCTCACCCCCATCTAGTTGCTAGCTCTATGTGCCCAATCCCGACTGAACCCCTAGCCCCTAAGGCACTTAAACTAAAATGACTACATTAAGCAAGATGACCACAGCTCCACCTTGCCCTCTGACAAACTAGGTGGAAATGTACCTGTATTGCTCACACCTATACTATTAAACAGTCAATCTGAATTTTACCCCAGACCTACTGTACATGAAGTGCCTAGATGGTATGTGCTAGGGGTTGATTTGTTGTTGTTGATTTGAGTATTCATCACTGCAGCCACCATTCCCTGCTTCAGTCTTGACCCCTCCCCCTGCTTTGATGTGCAGACTACTCCACAGGGTTTGGTGGGAAATATGGGGTGCAAGCAGACCGCGTGGACAAGACTGCAATGGGCTTTGAATACCAGGGCAAAACGGAGAAACATGACTCCCAGAAAGGTTTGTGTAGCGAGTAATACACACACATAATTTGTACATGGACACACCCACACATACATTCGTGCACGCATACATTCGTGGGGAAAAATATGGCGAAAAGTTTGTGTAGCATAACATGAGTACACAGTCGTGTATATAGTACCAACAGTTTGGACACCTACTCATTCAAGGGTTTTTCTTTATTTTTTTACTATTTTCTACATTGTAGAATAATAGTGAAGACTTCAAAACTATGAAATAACACATATGGAATCATGTAGTAACCAAAAAAGTGTTAAACAAATCAAAATATGAGATTCTTCAAAGTAGCTACCCTTTTCATCCCAAACCATCTCAATTCGGTTGAGGTTGGATGATGCAGCACTCCACTCGCCTTCTTGGTGAAATAGCCCTTTCACAGCTTGGAGATGTGTTGGGTCATTGTCCTGTTGAAAAACAAATTATAGTCTCACTAAGATTTGTCATAGACGCTTGCTAAACTTTAATGAGCAGGCCTTCCTTCATGACCTGGCCTGTGTAAATTGGTATAGAATTAGCTTGATCCCTCTGTCAAAGTTTGGACCTTCTTTTTTGAGATCTTTAGTGATATTGTTAAACACGCCCCCATAAAGAAAATGAGAATTAAAAACAGGTTCAGCCCCTGGTTCGGCCGTGATCTTGCAGTTACACTACCTCAAGAATTGCTTTTGGCTAAAGGCTCGGCACATGCATACTCAGGCTGACTGGCTGTCATTCAGGTAAATTAGAAATAAGTGCACTCAGGCTATCCGGAAGGCCAAGGTTAGTTACTTTAAGGAGCAGTTCTCTCTCTGTGGGTCTAATCCCAAGAAGTTCTGGAAAACTGTTAAAGACCTGGAGAATAAACCCTCACAGCTGCCCATGCCCCTTAAAGTTGATGATGTAGTTGTTATTGACAATAAGCACATGGCTGAGCTCTTTAATCTCCTCTTCATTTAGTCAGGATTCCTATTTGACTCAGCCATGCCTCCTTACCCGTCCAACATTTCCTCATCTCCCACCCCTTCTAATGCGACTAGCCCCGATGCACCTCCCTCTTTTTCCCCTGCCTCGCTACAAAGTTTCTGAAGGAGCTCCTTAAACTTGACCCCCCAAAAACAAATGGGGCAGATGGTTTAGACCCTTCAAGTTTTCTGCCCTTATTGCCAAGCCTATCTCTGACCTTTTAAACCGGTCTTTCCTCACTGGGGAGGTTCCCATTGCTTGGAAGGCTGCCACAGTTCATCCTTTATTTAAAAGGGGAGATCAAGCTGATCCTAACTGTTATAGGCCTATTTCTATTTTTCCCTGTATCAAGTGTTGTAAAAACTTGTCAATAATCAATTGACTGGCTTTCAACTGACTGGCTTTCTCTGTAGTATTCTCTGGTATGCAATCTGGTTTCCACTTCGGTTATGGATGTCACTGCGACCTTAAAATGTCCTCAATGATGTCACCATTGCCCTTGATTCTAAGCAATGTTGCGCTGCTATTTTTATTGACTTGGCCAAAGCTTTTGATACGGTAGGCCATTCCATTCTTGTGGGCTGGCTGAGGAGTATTGGTGTCTCTGAGGGGCTTTGGCCTGGTTGGCTAACTACCTCAAAGAGTGGAGTGTATAAAGTCAGAACATCTGCTTTCTCAGCCACTGCCTGTCACCAAGTCTCAATCCTAGGCCCCACACTCTTCTCAATTTACATCAACAACATAGCTCAGGCAGTAGGAAGCTCTCATCCATTTACATACAGATGATACAGTCTTACACTTAGCTGGCCCCTCCCCGGCTTTTGTGTTAAACTCTATACAACAAAGCTTTCTTGGTGTCCAACAAGCTTTCTCTGCCCTTAAACTTGTTCCGAACACCTCCGGAAAAAAGGTCATGTGGTTTGGTAAGATGAATACCCCTCTCCCCACAGGTGTGATTACTTCCTCTGAGGGTTTAGAGCTTTAGGTAGTCACCTCATACAAATACTTGGGAGTATGGCTAGACAGTACACTGTCCTTCTCTCGGCACATATCAAACCTGCAGGCTAAAGTTAAATCTAGACTTGGTTTCCTCAATTGCAGTGGTTCCCAAACCTTTTATAGTCCCGTACCCCTTCAAACATTCAACCTCCAGCTGCGTACCCCCTCTAAAATCAGGGTCAGCGCACTCTCAAATATAGTTTTTTTTGCCATTGTTGTAATCCTGCCACACACACTATACGATACATTTATTAAATATAAGATTGAGTTTTTTTACACATCTCGGCTCGTGGGAAGTGACAAAGAGCTATTATAGGACCAGGGCACAAATAATAATAATCTAGCTATTTATTTAGCCATCTTACATATAAAACCTTAATTGTTCATCAGAAATTGTGAATAACTCACCACATGTTAATGAGAAAGGTGCATCCTTTCAAGCACACATAATGCTGCAATGATGGGTTGTATTGGAGAGTCTCAGTCTTCAATAATTTTCCACCAACAGTCTGTGCCTTTATTTAGTTTTCATGCTAGTGAGGGCTGAGAATCCACTCTCACATAGGTACCTGGTTGAAAAGTGTCTTAACCTCTTGAAACTAGGGGGCACGTTCCCAAAGTAAACAGGCTATTTTTCAGGACCAGATATTAGAATATGCATATAATTGACAGTTTAGGATAGAAAACACTCTAAAGTTTCCAAAACTGTAAAAATATTGTCTGTGTATAACAGAAATGATATTGCAGGTGAAAGCCTGAGGAAAAATCCAATCAGGAAGTGACTCTTATTTAGAAACCTCTGCGTCCCTATTGAGCAGTGAAAGGGATATCAACCAGATTCCTTTTTCTATGGCTTCCCTAATGTGTCTAGTGTCACAAGACATAGTTTCAGGCTTTTATTTTGAAAAATGAGCGTGAACGACAACATCGCGTCAGTGGTCAGCTGGTGGCTCTCAGTGATTTGTGCGTAATAGACAAATGCGGCCATTGTTTCTCTCAACTGTCCCGGTTGATATATTATCAAATAGATATTTGAAAAACACTGAGGATTGATTATAAAAAAACGTTTGCCATGTTTCTGTCGATATTATGGATTTAATTTGGAATATTTTTCGGCGTTGTCTTGACCACAGTTTCCGGTGGATTTCGCAACCAAACGGGGGTATTTCGGCTATAAAAATCTTTATGGAACAAAATGAACATTTGCTGTCTAACTGGGAGTCTCGTGAGTGATGAGCTTCGGATGTTTTCAAAGGTAAACAATTTAATTTGATTGCTTTTCTGATTTTCGTGACAAAGTTGTCTGCTGCTAGCTGGACATAATGCTATGCTAGGTTATCGATAAACTTACACAAATGCTTGTCTTGCTTTGGCTGTAAAGCATAATTTCAAAATCTGAGATGACAGGGTGATTAACAAAAGGCTAAGCTGTGTTTCACTATATTTCACTTGTGATTTCATGAATATGAATATTTTCTAGTAATATTTTTTGTCCTTTATGTTATGCTAATTAGTGTCAGTTGATTACAAATCTCCCGGATCCGGGATGGGTAGTTCCAAGATTAACAGCACAATTTGCCAAGGCAGGACACTCTGGGCACAGTCCAATTACATTTTCACAGAACCACTTGTTGCAATTTTGATGAGGCTCTCTTGTTCAGATATCATAAGTGGACTGGAGGCAGGGCATGAAAGGGATAACGAATCCAGTTGTTTGTGTCGTCCGTATCGGGTACCTGCGTAATTGCGCACCCAACTAACTCGGGCACTTCGCTATTTTACATTTGAAATTATCTGTAATCTTGAGTCAATTTGTACTCAAAAAATCATACACTGATGGAAAGATCTTGTTATCCTTAGCCACGATTTTGTCCAGCACATTGAATATAGTTGCGGCGAGTCCCTGTAATCCTAGATTCAGATCATTCAGGCAAAAACAAATATCACCCAGATAGGGCAGTCGTGTGAGAAAGTCATCATGCAAGCGGTCAGACAAGTGAAAATGATGGTCAGCAAAGAACTTTAAGCTCATCTCTCAATGAAAAAATAAATAAAAATGTCTCTACTTTTTCCCCATTATAACCAGCGCACTTCTGTATGTTGTAAAAGCGTTACATGGTCGCTGCCCATATCAAATCAAATCAAATGTATTTATATAGCCCTTCGTACATCAGCTGATATCTCAAAGTGCTGTACAGAAACCCAGCCTAAAACCCCAAACAGCAAACAATGCAGGTGTAAAAGCACGGTGGCTAGGAAAAACTCCCTAGAAAGGCCAAAACCTAGGAAGAAACCTAGAGAGGAACCGGGCTATGTGGGGTGGCCAGTCCTCTTCTGGCTGTGCCGGGTAGAGATTATAACAGAACATCATTGCATAATCCGGAAAATGGACGAGAGTTCATGGGCCTTGCTTTAACAAAGTTAACCATTTTCACTATAGTGTCCAAAATGTCTTGCAAGCTGTCAGGCATTCCCTTTGCAGCATCCACTGAGAGGCTCTTGCTGCCGTGTAGCAATGGGAGCAACTGCTTGCATGCGCATTACTACTCCACTGTCTCACTGTCATGGCTTTTGCACCATCAGTACAGATACCAACACATCTTGACCACCAAAGTCCATTTGATGTCACAAAGCTGTCTAGTACTTTAAAAATATCCTCTCCTGGTTTCCAGTGGTTTGCAGAAGATGTCTTCCTTCATTGACTCCCCCCATAAACTTAATGGACATATGCCAGGCCCACGTCTGTTGGCCCATCCAGCTGTAACGCATAGAATTCACTGGCTTGTATGCGAAGCAGTAATTGTTTCAAAGCATCTCCTGCCATGTCACTGATGTTGTTTGATGAAGACATTGTTGTAGTTTTTTTGGGGCCTTTTCCCCCATATTGTCCTAGCCATATCTGCGGCAACAGGAATAATTAAGACATCCACAATAGTATGGGGCTTGCCTGTCCTTGCCCCTCGGTAACTCACCATATAAGACACGCCTTCCCCTTCTTATTAATGGTTTCTGTTGCTTTTAGACATGTCTTACTACTCGAAAGTTGTCTTAATTCTTGCTCAAATATCTCCCATGGCTTATTCTTCAAATTGGCATGTTTTGTTTCTAAATGTCTGCGCAATAGTGAAGGTTTTATTGAGTTGTGAGAGTACTTTTGCACATATAATATACTGTGGCTCAGGAAAGGCACTACTCCCAATAGAATTGAACCCCAAATCAATGTAGTTCTCATCATATTTGCGTCTCTTCGGCGGTCCAACGTCTATTCGGTGCTTTCTTGGATAAGGGGGCAGTAGCTCTTCGGCTAAATCAGATTCACAACTGTCAGTGTCCATGCTAGCTGGGCTAACAACAAATGTAAAATGACTGATGCTAGCATTGGAAGTGCTCGTGGGAGCAGGACAACTTGTGTCATCGACAGGTGCAGATGTAGTACTACTGGTAGGAGCAGTACTACCAGTAGAGCTGGGATGCAGGCTTTACTTTTAAATTTTTTTTAAAAGGCTACTCAGGCAAGGGGAAAAAACCCTCACCCAAACGTATAGCCCTGTTGGAAAATCGAAATGAGTTTAAAATATATTTATTTATTTATTTGTCATACCAGTATGGGAATACCTGCTCTATCATCACTTCTTCTTCACCAAACTAACCCTGTTTCAGATGACAATCTTACCCATGCTACGTAAATTATAGAGATGTCATTTATAGATCGGCAGGTAAGGGTGCTCTCGAGCGGCTAGATGTTTTTTTTTTTTTACTATTCGCCCATCAGATTTGCCACCAATAATCCTTATAGGACACGTCACTGCACTCTACAGTATACTCTTCTGTAAACTGCTTATCTTTGAATACCCGTCACGAGATCCACTGGTTGTTGCTTATTTATAAAACCTTCTTAGATTTTAACTGAGATATCTACTCCAGTCCTCATCATCCACATACATCACCCGTTCTGCCAGTCACGTTCTGTTAATGGTCCCCAAAGCACACACATCCTTGGGTCACTTGTCTTTTTAGTTCGCTGCAGCTAGCGACTGGAATGAGCTGCAACAAACACTCAAACTGGACAGTTTTATCTCGTTCTCTTCACTCAAAAACTCAATCATGGACAATCTTACTGACAATTGTGGCTGCTTTGTATGGTGTACTGTTGTCTCTACCTTCTTGCCATTTGTGCTGTTGTCTGTGGCCAACGGTGTTTGTACTCTGTTTTGTGCTGCTGCCATGCTGTGTTGTCATCTTAGGTCTCTCCCATATTTTTATTTTAATAAGTTTATTTGTAATCCCAGCCAACATCCCCGCAGGAGGCCATTTGCCTTTTGGTATGCCGTCATTGTAAATAAGAATTTGTGCTTAACTAACTTGCCTAGTTAAAATAAAGCGCAAACCAGATGGGATGGTGTATTGCTGCAGAATGCTGTGGTAGCCATGCTGGTTAAGTGTGCCTTGAATTCCATTTAAATCACTGACAGTGTAACCAGCAAAGCACCATCATACCTCCTCCTCCATGCTTCACTGTGGGAACCATACATGCAGAGATCATCCGTTCGCTTACTCTGCGTCTTCCGAAGACTTGGTGGTTGGAACCAAAGTCCAAATTTGAGATTTATCAGACCAAAGGACAGATTTCAACTAGTCTAATGTCCATTGCTTGTGTTTCTTGGCCCAAGCAAGTCTCTTCTTATTGGTGTCCTTTTTAGTAGTGTTTTATTTTTGTTGCAGCAATTTCACCATGAAGTTCCGGATTTCACGCAGTCTCAGAACAGTTGCTGTTGGTGTCTGTTACTTTAACTCTGTAGCACTTATTTGGGTTGCAACTTCTGAGGCTGGTAACTTTAATGAACTTATCCTCTGCAGCAGAGGTAACTCTGGGTCTTCCTTTCCTCTGGCGGTCCTCATGATAGCCAGTTTCATCATAGAGATTGATGGGTTTTTGCAACTTCACTTGAAGAAACATTCAAAGTTCTTGACATTTTCCGCATTCACTTACTTTGATGTTTTAAAGTAACGATGGACTGTCGTTTCTCTTTGCTTATCTGAGCTGTTCTTGCCATAATATGGTATTTTACCAAATAGAGATATATTCTGTATACCACCCCTACCTTGTCACAACACAATTGATTGGCTCAAACACATTTAAGAAGCAAAGAAATTCCATAAATTCACGTTTAACAAGGCACACCTGTTAATTGAAATGCATTCCCTGTGACTAGCTCATGAAGCTGTTTGAGGGAATGCTAAGAGTGTGCAAAGCTGTCAAGGCAAAGGGTGGCTACCTTGAAGAATCTCAAATATACGTTATATTTTGATTAAACGCTTTTTGGGGTTACTACATGATTCCATGTGTGGTATTTCATAGTTTTGATGTATTCACTAATATTCTACAATGTAGAAAATAGTAAAACATTAAGAACCCCTTGAATGAGTAGGTGTCCAAACTTTTGACTGGTATGGTACATTAATCAGAAATTATTAATATAACAGCCTTTTTTAAATGAATTTGTCAAGCAACAAAATAACTAGGACTTTACAGTGATGGTGAAACTTGGGTAAAAAAATGTATTAAGTGGGTTAAAATCTTCATAGAAGTGACACAGGGTTGACGGAACATCAAAATACTGAATTTTGCGCTTTAGCAGGTCTTTATTCATATAAACAAATGTATTAATTGAATTGTCCATGTGGTCTATTTTGAAGTGCACTTCATTTAATATAACAGCCTTTTTAAAATTCAATTTGTGCCCAATTTCTACATAAAATATCAAAGGCCACTCATTTTGTGGAACATCCCTACAGGATGTGCAGGTTTTACATCCTGCCCAGTTCTGACACCTAATTCGGCTTATTAAGTTTTTTGATGTTGTTTTAGTGCTGGGCTTGTAACAAATATCTGTACATCCTGTAGCTCCACCGGTTTTCAGTGTTCTTGCCAAATTCAGTGCTTCGTTGTGCTTTAGCTTGATCAGCTGCTGTGCAGTTCCTGTTTAACTTGGTTTTGGGGCTGTGTGTCAGTGACTAACACCTTGCCTGTGTATATAGAATGTGTATCCAGATGGTGCCTTGACTGAACTCTGAATTCTCTGCCTTGGGGGCAAGCCCAACCTATTTTTTTTTTCTATGATTAACTATATCTGCTATTTCCCAACCACTTTCCCGGGTATCACCAGATTACACCAAAGGTTTTGGCGGGAAGTTCGGAGTGGAGACGGACAAGGTGGACAAGAGCGCCTTGGGCTTTGAGTACCAGGGTAAAACCGAGAAGCACGAGTCTCAGAAAGGTGTGTCCCTCTGTCATGCACACACTAGGCTTGGGCGGTATCCAGAGTGTCATATCCCGACCTTGTGTGCAATACTGGGATATTCAGTAATACCAGCACTGAACACAAGGGGCCCTGTTTTCAAAACCCACTGATACTCTAATCCAAAAGGTTAAATGCTAACAAGTAAATGTAAAATCTCATAGCGAATGCTAACAATCTCATTGCGCACACTGTGTACAGTCTCCAAACTAAACTATACAAGTAATAAAAAAATGCAAATATTAGACAGCAAGGCTCTTGATCCAGGAGGTGATTCTCTGGTGTTACCAAGCAACTGCTTGATTTTGGAGGAAGCTAAACAGTTAGCCAGATAGCTAACTAGCTACTAAATTAGCACATTAAATGCACAACTGCAGAGCATTTAGCACATTTTAGACAGTTAACTTAATAGTTATAAGATATCTAGCTGGCAAACATTTGAGTTACTCATTCCATACTGTAAATTGATCACCTGGCGCTTTCTGCACAACAGTGAGTGACTCAAGGCTCTGGTCTCGTTCTGTGCTTGTAAACAAACAACACTTGACTGGGGACTATTGGTAAGCTTCATAATGAGAAATTATGTGACCGGTGAAATGAACTCAATCTTTCTCCTAACATATTGCACAAGTTGACTGCAGGCATTTACTTAAAAAGTAGGTACAAATACTCATATTTATTAAAACACAGAAATAGATTCAATGGTATTGATGTTATTGAAAATCATCGTGTCTTTTTCCAAATACCCCGGTGTATGGTGTACCGCACAAGCCTTATGCATACTTTTTTTCCCTATTGTGCCTGTGTAACGAGGGATGAGGCGAGACAGTGTGGGGCCGTCTATCTGCAGAGTATGTACTACACCTCCCTCCGCTCTAATCAGACTAACTCATTTTCTCTCTCCTACAGTGCCCCAAATATCCTACTTCTTAAATAGAATTTTGTAGAATCTTGTTTTCAAACTCTCCCGATGGCCTGGAAACATGTTGCCTTATCATTAGCTTTCCCTCCCTGATTACGCAATCCCAGGCTGAAGGTATCAGAGAGGGTGAAAGGTGACCTTCCATTGTTACCCATACTGCACCAAGGCAGTGTTTACAGCCCAGGTGTTGGTCACACAATGGTTGAGATGGTGGCTCTGACACGTGTCCCTGAGGGTCTACACGGTAGCCATTTTTGTAGTACAGAATGTTATCAAATATGTTATCCGGTAATGTACTGTATGCCAATCAGCCATTGGAATTTTCCAGTCTGAGTTATCTAATTTGGGCCTACCTACATTGCACTTTAGTATCCATTCTAATATTCTCTGTGCCCTTCACAGATTACGTGAAGGGCTTTGGTGGCAAGTTTGGTGTGCAGACGGACAGACAGGACAAGTCGGCCCTGGGATGGGACCACCAGGAGAAACTGCAGCTCCACGAGTCGCAGAAAGGTACCGGTGGTTTGACCTGTGTTTACATGGGTTTTATTCCACCTAACACATATCCTTAGTAGCAGGAAAACGCACACAGGATATGTTCACACACACTTTTTACTGATATGGTCATTTTATGGTTTTACTATTGAGTTAATGAGGTTAAAGTACTTCCTTTGTCTGGTGGCGTGGCATCTGCCACAGGCTCATAGAGGAAGTGACAACAGATGGAGCTAGACAGACTAAGGACTGATCAGTCTAGTGCTCAGACTTGATTTACTGGCTGTGTTTAGCACCTTGGTTCTTTTAGTTGAAGTTGTGAACAAAGTTTTCATTTCTGTGCTTTTTATATACTGTAAGACAGACCAAACACACGCCGATCCTGAGTGCAGCTGATCCGTGTACTTGTTTATATCTGTATATATAAACAACGCAGCCACTGCCAGCTAGCCTACTTCAGCAGTACTGTATCATTTTAATCATTTTAGTCAATAAGATTCTTGCTACGTAAGCTTAACTTTCTGAACATTCGAGACGTGTAGTCCACTTGTCATTCCAATCTCCTTTGCATTAGCGTAGCCTCTTCTGTAGCCTGTCAACTATGTGTCTGTCTATCCCTGTTCTCTCCTCTCTGCACAGACCATACAAACACTCCACACCGCGTGGCCGCGGCCACCCTAATCTGGTGGTCCCAGCGCTCACAACCCACGTGGAGTTCCAGGTCTCCGGTAGCCTCTGGAACTGCCGATCTGCGGCCAACAAGGCAGAGTTCATCTCAGCCTATGCCTCCCTCCAGTCCCTCGACTTCTTGGCACTGACGGAAACATGGATCACCACAGATAACACTGCCTCTCCCACTGCTTTCTCTTCGTCCGCCCACGTGTTCTCGCACACCCCGAGAGCTTCTGGTCAGCGGGGTGGTGGCACCGGGATCCTCATCTCTCCCAAGTGGTCATTCTCTCTTTCTCCCCTTAGACAGATGGGTATCGCCTCCTTTGAATTCCATGCTATCACAGTTACCAGCCCTTTCAAGCTTAACATCCTTATCATTTATCGCCCTCCAGGTTCCCTCGGAGAGTTCATCAATGAGCTTGATGCCTTGATAAGCTCCTTTCCTGAGGACGGCTCACCTCTCACAGTTCTGGGTGACTTTAACCTCCCCACGTCTACCTTTGACTCATTCCTCTCTGCCTCCTTCTTTCCACTCCTCTCCTTTTGACCTCACCCTCTTACCTTCCCCCCCCTACTCACAAGGCAGGAAATACGCTCGACCTCATCTTTACTAGATGCTGTTCTTCCACTAACCTCATTGCAACTCCCCTCCAAGTCTCCGACCACCACCTTGTATCCTTTTCCCTCTCGCTCTCATCCAACACTTCCCACACTGCCCCTACTCGGATGGTATCGCGCCGTCCCAACCTTCGCTCTCTCTCCCCCGCTACTCTCTCCTCTTCCATCCTATCATCTCTTCCCTCTGCTCAAACCTTCTCCAACCTATCTCCTGATTCTGCCTCCTCAACCCTCCTCTCCTCCCTTTCTGCATCCTTTGACTCTCTATGTCCCCTATCCTCCAGGCCGGCTCGGTCCTCCCCTCCCGCTCCGTGGCTCGATGACTCATTGCGAGCTCACAGAACAGGGCTCCGGGCAGCCGAGCGGAAATGGAGGAAAACTCGCCTCCCTGCGGACCTGGCATCCTTTCACTCCCTCCTCTCTACATTTTCCTCCTCTGTCTCTGCTGCTAAAGCCACTTTCTACCACTCTAAATTCCAAGCATCTGCCTCTAACCCTAGAAAGCTCTTTGCCACCTTCTCCTCCCTCCTGAATCCTCCTCTCCCCCCCCTCCTACCTCTCTGCAGATGACTTCGTCAACCATTTTGAAAAGAAGGTCGACGACATCCGATCCTCGTTTGCTAAGTCAAACGACACCGCTGGTTCTGCTCACACTGCCCTACCCTGTGCTCTGACCTCTTTCTCCCCTCTCTCTCCAGATGAAATCTCGCGTCTTGTGACGGCCGGCCGCCCAACAACCTGCCCGCTTGACCCTATCCCCTCCTCTCTTCTCCAGACCATTTCCGGAGACCTTCTCCCTTACCTCACCTCGCTCATCAACTCATCCCTGACCGCTGGCTACGTCCCTTCCGTCTTCAAGAGAGCGAGAGTTGCACCCCTTCTGAAAAAACCTACACTCGATCCCTCCGATGTCAACAACTACAGACCAGTATCCCTTTCTTTTCTCTCCAAAACTCTTGAACGTGCCGTCCTTGGCCAGCTCTCCCGCTATCTCTCTCAGAATTACCTTCTTGATCCAAATCAGTCAGGTTTCAAGACTAGTCATTCAACTGAGACTGCTCTTCTCTGTATCACGGAGGCGTTCTGCACCGCTGAAGCTAACTCTCTCTCCTCTGCTCTCATCCTTCTAGACCTATCGGCTGCCTTCGATACTGTGAACCATCAGATCCTCCTCTCCACCCTCTCCGAGTTGGGCATCTCCGGCGCGGCCCACGCTTGGATTGCGTCCTACCTGACAGGTCGCTCCTACCAGGTGGTGTGGCGAGAATCTGTCTCCTCACCACTGGTGTCCCCCAGGGCTCTGTTCTAGGCCCTCTCCTATTCTCGCTATACACCAAGTCACTTGGCTCTGTCATAACCTCACATGGTCTCTCCTATCATTGCTATGCAGACGACACACAATTAATCTTCTCCTTTCCCCCTTCTGATGACCAGGTGGCGAATTGCATCTCTGCATGTCTGGCAGACATATCAGTGTGGATGACGGATCACCACCTCAAGCTGAACCTCGGCAAGACGGAGCTGCTCTTCCTCCCGGGGAAGGACTGCCCGTTCCATGATCTCGCCATCACGGTTGACAACTCCATTGTGTCCTCCTCCGAGAGCGCTAAGAACCTTGGCGTGATCCTGGACAACACCCTGTCGTTCTCAACTAACATCAAGGCGGTGGCCCGTTCCTGTAGGTTCATGCTCTACAACATCCGCAGAGTACGACCCTGCCTCACACAGGAAGCGGCGCAGGTCCTAATCCAGGCACTTGTCATCTCCCGTCTGGATTACTGCAACTCGCTGTTGGCTGGGCTCCCTGCCTGTGCCATTAAACCCCTACAACTCATCCAGAACGCCGCAGCCCGTCTGGTGTTCAACCTTCCCAAGTTCTCTCACGTCACCCCGCTCCTCCGCTCTCTCCACTGGCTTCCAGTTGAAGCTCGCATTCGCTACAAGACCATGGTGCTTGCCTACGGAGCTGTGAGGGGAACGGCACCTCAGTACCTCCAGGCTCTGATCAGGCCCTACACCCAAACAAGGGCACTGCGTTCATCCACCTCTGGCCTGCTCGCCTCCCTACCACTGAGGAAGTACAGTTCCCGCTCAGCCCAGTCAGCCCAGTCAAAACTGTTCGCTGCTCTGGCCCCCCAATGGTGGAACAAACTCCCTCACGACGCCAGGACAGCGGAGTCAATCACCACCTTCCGGAGACACCTGAAACCCCACCTCTTTAAGGAATACCTAGGATAGGATAAAGTAATCCTTCTCACCCCCCCCCTAAAAGATTTAGATGCACTATTGTAAAGTGGCTGCTCCACTGGATGTCATAAGGTGAACGCACCAATTTGTAAGTCGCTCTGGATAAGAGCGTCTGCTAAATGACTTAAATGTAATGTAAATGTATGTAAATGTGCTTGTTTGTGTATTGTGGGTTTGGGGTAGAGGTGCTTGGCCAGCCTCTCCTTGTGCTCATAACCCAGGGCACACTGGTCTTGCTACTCCACGAGTCTCAGCAAGGCACAGCATACTGTCCTTCCTTTTCTTTCCAAAGTTTATTCTCTCTTTTGCCCCAGCACTGTTTTCAATGTCTAAAGTGCCTTTGCCTTTTACCCGTCCTAGTTCCCCTTCAAAACGTCACCACAAACCTACCTCGGGTCGGACGATATTGACAAAATAGAAATTCATCACCAATACCAATTGTGTGTCCTTGTCAAAAGTTTGGACACCTACTCATTTCAAGGTTTTCCCTTATTTTTCACTATTACTATACTATTTACTATACATTGTAGAATAATATTAAAGACTAACATCAAAACCATGAAATACCACACGGAATCATGTAGTAACCAAAAAAAGTGTTAAACAAGTCAAAATATATTTTAGATTCTTCAAAGGAGCCACCCTTTGCTTTGACAACTTTGCACACTTGGTATTTTCTCAACCAGCTTCACCTGGAATGCTTTTCCAACAGGCTCGAAGGAGTTCCCACATGCTTAGCACTTGTTGGCTGCTTTTCCTTCACTCTGCGGTCCAACTTATCCCAACCATCTCGACTGGGTTGAGGTCAGGTGATTGTGGAGGCCAGGTCATCTGATGCCGCACTCCATCACTCTCCTTCTTGGTCAAATCGCCCTTACACAGCCAAGAGGTGTGTTTTGGGTCATTGTCCTGTTGAAAAACAAATTATAGTCTCACTAAGTCCAAACCAGATGGGATGGTGTATCGCTGCAGAATGCTGTGTTATCAATGTAAGTCAAGTGTGCCTTGATTTCTAAATAAATCAGTCTCACCAGCAAAGCACTCCCATACCACGCGTCATGGTGGGAATCACACATGCAGAGATCATCCGTTCACTTACTCTGCGTCTCACAAAGACACAGCGGTTGCAACCAAACATCTCCAAATTGGACTTATCAGACCAATGGACAGATTTCCACCAGTCTAATGTCCATGTCTCGTGTTTCTTGACCCAAGTAAGTCTCTCCTCTGCAGCAGAGGTGACTCTGGGTCTTTCATTCCTGTGGCGGTCCTCATGAGAGCCAGGTTCATCATAGCGCTTGATTGTTTTTGCGACTGCACTTGAAGAATCTTTCAAAGTTCTTCAAAATTTCTGTATTGACTGACCTTCATGTCTTAAAGTAATGATGGCCTGTCATTTCTGCGCTTATTTGAGCTATTCTTGCCATAGTATGGACTAATATGGTCATCTGTGTACCACCCTTACCTTGTCACAACACAACTGATTGGCTCAAACACATTAAGAATGAAATAAATTCCACAAATACACTATTAACAAGTCACACCTGTTAATTCAAATGCATTCCAGGTGACTATCTCATGAAGCTGGTTGAGAGTGCCACGTGTGCAAAACTGTCAAAGCAAATGTTAGCTAAGATATATTTTGATTTGTTTAATGCTGTTTTGGTTACTGCATGATTTCATTAGTTTTGATGTCTTCACTATTATTCTACAATGTAGAAAATAGTAATACAAAAAATAGCAGTAAAGAAATCTTGAATGTGTAGTTGTTCTAAAAGTTTAGACTGGTAGTGTAGTTGCTATTACAAATGCATATAAATACATTCATTTTGGACATTCCTATTGTATGGTAACGCAACCCTTATTCAGAAATATTAACATAAACACAAGTAGGCTACAATGGCTACAGATTACGGCTAAAGAGAAAGGTGGTGTGAATATCGTGGAAACTGACAACTGGCTAAATGCTTATCAGTGCACATTTGTTACGCGATACCAACAAATATACAAAGTATTGCCCAGCCCTACCCTCTCTCCATTGTCAGGGTGGCAGGTAGCCTAGTGGTTAGAGCGTTTGGCCAGTAACCGAAAGGATTTCTGGATCGAATCCTCAAGCTGACAAGGTAAAAATCTGTCGTTCTGCCCCTGAACAAGGCCGTTAACCCACCGTTCCTAGGCCGTCATTGTAAATACGAATTTGTTCTTAACTGAGTTGCCTAGTTAAATATAGATTACATTTCTATTTCTTTATACCATGAGCTTCATTCCTTTTTTTTTTTACTTTAACCCTTTCTTAAATTTATGCGATGGTTCCCTAAAAAAAAAACACTTTTCAAAAACTATCACTTGAATCTGTGAATTAAAGTCATTCTAACTATTTATTCTCTGCTGTTTACAGACTACTCTCATGGGTTCGGAGGGAAGTTTGGCATCCAGATGGACCGAATGGACAAGGTACAATGTCTCTATACCTAATATCTAAAGACCGGGGAATTCTCATCTATTGTCTGTAATTACTCTCCTCCACCTCGTTTGAATGGCAGAGCGCAGGTAACTTTGAGGATGTGGAGAAACCAAGCCCTGCCTACCAGAGGACCAAGCCTGTGGAAACTGGTAAGTAATCACAAAACCAGTGTGTGTATGTACAGTGCCTTGCGAAAGTATTCGGGCCCCTTGAACTTTGCAACCTTTTGCCACATTTCAGGCTTCAAAC